>NC_135174.1:29621377-29853877 GCF_041146795.1 Maylandia zebra | reverse complement strand
TCTGTCCAAGCCGGGGCTCGAATCAGCAACCTTCCGATTACAAGGCAAACTCCCAACTCTTGAGCCACGATCGTCCCATAAGATAAACAGGTGCTCAGCCCCCTCCATCTAATTTGCCTATTCCTCCAGTGCCTTTTTGCAATAGTTCCGATTACCGACATCATAATTGCGTTCTGCTGGAGAGAGACGACAAGAGAAAAAAGCACAAGGGTGGGAATTACCTTCCTTGGATTTTGAGAGAATGGCCCAGACTCCGGTATCTGAAACGTGCACAACACAAACTGTTGAGTAGTGTCAGGCTGAATGAATACCGATACAGTGGCAAACTGGTCCTTAATAATGGTGAAGGCATTATTGGCAGCACTGTTCCACACGAACTGCACTTTGGGAGAAATCAGAGTAATGAGAAGTAAAGCAATTTTACCGAAATTTTGCATGAACCGGCGGTAAAATTTGGCAACCCCAGGAAACACTGAAAGGTGCTTTGAGAAGTAGGTGTGGGCCAGTTCAAAACTGCCTGGATCTTTGCTGGATATGCCCTGCTGTGTCCTTTCTCAACCATATGACCTAGGAAGGAAATACTATGGGTGTGGAATTCACATTTCTCAACCTTAACAAAAAGTTTATTTTCAAGGAGATTTTGGACAACCATTTAGATTCTCTCCAAGAGGAGAGGATAATAGATGGATAATGCCACCTACCAGTGAATTGGTGATGTACTTATCCCTAGCTTGAAGCTATGGAAGAGTGTTAGGTACTTCAAAAATGCATAGTTTAATGTGTAAATGAGACTGGAAGCAGAACTTTGCAGAACTTTTCAATTTTGCCCATCAGTATTCCTGCTATTACTGCCAGGCCCTGTCTCTTGGCCGATGAAGACGTGTGTCAATCAGATCTCCTTTTTTGCAGCAACAGAGGCACTCACTCGCTCAGTTGTGTCATGGGCAGACACAGCAGAGCTGGATCGGTTGCTCTCCGTTGTCAGAGTCAAAGTTCGGGGTCCAAGGCTCTTCAGGGGAAGCTCCTTCAGAGCCGGAAGCAGTGCAGCACAGGGACCACTGGATTTGTAGTTTTTCTTTGGGTGGAATTCACTTATATGATCTGAATACACAAGGTGATTGTCATGGACCCGGGCCATGTGGGCCCGGTATTCTCGGTTTTTGTATGTTTTGTATTTCATCCCCTAGTCATGCCTTGGTTCCTAGGTTCTTCTGTTAAGATGTTCCTTATTTGGTTACCTCCTGTGTGCCCCTGTGTAACTGTGAGCCCTCGTGTTTTATTCCATGTCTTCCTCAGCCCGTTATGTCTGTGTTTTTCCCCGTGCTCTCTCTCCTCCTGTTTGAACCTCTGTACTTCCTGTTTGACTCTGCCTGTCTCCCGTCAGTGTTGTGTTCACCCCGCCCTGTCTCGTTATGGTTATCTGTGTCAGCTGTGTTCCCCGTGTGTTCCCCGTGTGTTCCCACTTTCCTCGTTAACCCTCTGTGTATTTCTGTCTGCGTCTCCCTCTGTTCGGCGTCGCGTTCTCCCTCATGTTGTGTGTGTTCCTCCCTGTGTTTCTTGGCGAGCTTTGTATTTAGTTTTCCCAGTTTAGTTTCGTATTTCCTACGTTCTGCCTTTCCAGCATTAAAGCTGTAATTTTTGAGTTCATCCCCGTGTCTGTGAGTGTTGCATTTTGGGTCCTCCTCCTGCCTGCCACACAGCGATCCATGACAGTGATTAAGGTATCAAGAGACACAGGAAATTCTTTTGCAGATTTCATTTCATCAGATGTCCAAATATGCTCCTCATGGCGCTCGCTCCTCCATTCCTGCTTCCACAGCAAAAATCTAAACATCCACGGAATCATCCACAACGCTCCACTCACCTTGGCCTTGAGAAAATCATTTCTGGGCCGCTGCGTCTGAGTTGGTTGCCTTGTCGTAAACATTTCTGAACCTTTCTGAAGTCTGCGTAGGATAGATCGAGATGTGACTTTAGGACTGCCTGGGCCCACTGGAGACCTCGGTCCCAGTCAAGAGGCTCGTGGTGAACATGTGACCTTCACCTGCTCTTTGACTGGATCACAAGTCATGCCATCTGGACAGCATACACCATCGGGACAGGACCCACAATCAGGACAGGCACACCTTTACAGGGCGACACGCCATCAGAATATTACATGCTTAGGGATAGCATACACCATCATGAGGCAGTGGGTGTCCTGTCCATGATGTACAGATGTGTTACAAACGTGTCACACAGACGGGCATGTAAAACAGACTGAGTGCTGTTGTTTGGTTGTTTCCCGTCTCTTCATCTCTTCCAGCTGATTAATAAATGAAAGACGCGTGTGAATAAAACATGAAAGAAAAGGTGAAACTGCTGCACTTTTAAATTTTTTAACACAAATTCATCGACTTCCTGTTTAGTTCTAGTTGAAATAAACATCAAAATTGAGCTCAGGGCTGCTGGCTCTGATCATGATTTTGGGTTACTGATCCATCATGTGTAGTCTGAGTATTCAGTCAGGTGACCGCTGTCATCATGTGACACTTTAACCTTCTTGCTCCTCAGAACGTTAATCCCTCCGACTCCATGACTGTGCTTGAATGACACCATAAGGATGAACCACGAGCATCGCTCTGCCCTGCTCCTCTCCTCCTCTCCTCCTCTCTGCTCCCCACCCTTCCTCTCTCCTGTCCTCCTCCTCCTCATAGTTTTATTTCCTCTCATACTTCACTTCAGGATGTCATAAATAATCCTGACCGACTTTCTGTTTTTCAGAATAAAATTAGCAATCACCATCTGCATTTATAGCTTACCCCCCTCCCCCCCAAACACACGCACACACACACACACACACACACACACACACACACACACACACACACACACACACAAAGAAACACCCAATTTAGTGAATAATTTCACAGCAGGTTTGCTCATTACAACAAGACCAGAGTGGATATCACTGATTAGACATGCAGCACACACACATGCACAGAGTTCAGTGTGTTTGACTTTATTAATAATTAAGGAGGTGCAGTTTGGGGAGAAAAAAGCTGATTTATGACAAACCTTTCACCTCTCACCCTCACAGTATTAAGAAGCTACTCGCCTCTTCATGCTCGTCCTCCTCATTGGTCTCTCTCACTGTGGCCCCTCCTCCTCTTGTTCTGTTCTACTGTCATTGTTGTTGTCAGGGGAAATGTTTGTGTGTGTGTAATGGTTGTCATTAGTTAACAAAGCACTGTGATCGCAGCTCCTGGCCTCTCCTCTTGCTTCGATTGTACCTTCCAGGTGGAGGTGGTCTCATTCACACCTTGAAGATGTCCGTCTTCATGGGTGTCACATGTCACAGACTGTTGTCCCTTCAGTTTCTGTGTGAATGAAAACCCTGGCCAAGGAGATGACTTGGAAACCTCCAAGTCACATACTGGACCACCTTAACCGGCTCTTTTCGATGTGGTGTAGCGACTTCCTGCGCGCTCCTCCTGAATGACTGGACTCCTTACTCGATCTCTAAGGCTTAGCCCAGACGCCATTATTCATTTCTGCTGCTCATTCTTTTGGTCACTCCCTGAGCTCGCGGTCATTGCTGAGAATCAACTGTTAAATTTAGCAGCTTTGCCTTCACGCTCCCCTGTCTTCTCATCACATTACAGCATCCGCAGCACTGCCGGCACTTCACCAATCCACCTGTCAATCTTTCATGTCTGAGGGTGAAGAGCCCAATACACTTGAAGCCCGCACTAAACCATCATCATTTGATGCCAACAGGAGACGCCCACCACTTCACCTAGAAATTTTGCATATACAATTTATGAACATAATCTGTGACAAAGTCCAGCCCTGACAGAGTAATACCAGTAATAACTGACCTACTGGCAATCCAAGCTCTCACCATCGTGGTGGTGTGGGGTTGAATGGCCCATGACAGGGGAGAGATACCCCACACTCTCTGAGAATCCCCCGCAGGGCACTGTGAGCCACAGAGTCCATATGTCAACAAGCAGGAACCGCCACTCAAGTCTGCCTGTGCAGATCCACCCTCCTCCACTTAAAGCATTTTGCAGAGTTGTACCAGCCAGGACAGACCCACTAATCCAGAGCCTTGAGAAACTTTATACTCCCCAACTGAGATTTTTTTAAACTACCTCAGAAATCTCTCAGTCAGAACATGCTATATCATGTTTAGGTGGAAGCTAGCGAGCTAACTTCCTGCTAACTTCTAACTCAGTTAAACTTCATAAATCCTGTTTTCATGGATGCCTGGATGTTAAACTTCATTGTTACACCTGGTAAAGCAGCAACGCTGATCATTTTATTAAAGATGAAAGAATTTAGACAGTTTTTAACTCTCAGTGATGCCGCAGTGTTTGTGTGACTTTGGGACCTGAAGATGACGGAGTTTAGGACCCAGATTACTCTGTGAGACTTCTGACTACTGTAGCCGTAATGCTCAGGCAATCCAACAGCGGTGCGGCTTCGTAGCTACCAAAGTTGTACTAAAACATGATTTGACAGATTTTTGAGCGCCGTCTAGCAGATAAAACCGTTTCAAGGTCAGTAAGCACAACCAGAACTCATGCATAAGGCGCACCGATGATTTTTGAGAAAATTAAAGGATTTTAAGTGCGCCCTATAGTGCAGAAAATAAGGTAAGCTTGACTCACATCTTCTTTCATCATGACAGCTCCCTTCACCTCTGATGTCCTCCGCCTGCCACAAGCTACAGCCACAAATCCTTGCACCCATTCAAAGTCAAATTAATCTGTCCTGCTTTCAGTCAACTTTCAGATGCCACACCTGGTCAAAGTCCTGTGAGCGAGATAGCTCTGTTTGAGTGGGAACCCTGGACTTGTTCTGGTCTGCACTTGGTCATTCTGACACATTTATCCCAAATTTAACTTTAACTGAAAACTGGGAGAGCGTGGATGGAGGATAATAAAGGAGGTTGGAAAATAAAGAAATAAATGGGATTAGAAGAGGAGGAAGAGGAGGAGAAGAAAGAATGAAGAGAGGAAGTCAGAAAATTAGCCCTAGACACTTCAAACAGAACCAAGCTACCTACTGCTGAGTGTGTGAACATCAATGTGGTTTTAGACAAAGCTGCTTCACACGCACGCGCGCACACACACAGAGTTAATCTCCATTCAGATGCAGATGAATCGTCCTTTTATGCACTGACTGAAAACGGGCGAGCAAACCAGCAAAAATGGGGAGATGATGAAAGATGGGGTTTTTTCTTTTTCCCATGATGCACTTCAGTCAACTCAGGGAAAATATTGCTGGTCACAGTAACAACATACCTGTCAGTCACCTGTTATCAGTGTGTGGGTGCTCATGCAAAGCTGCGGTTTCTCTGAAAGCCTGCTGTGTTTTTAATACGGCAGGTTTTTAAAGAACATCGCTCACTCTCCTGAACATCACCAAACTCTGTGACTCTGTTTTAATCAATCTAAAATTTAACCGCCCTCAGAAATTAGTGACTGCGGCAAAAACAACCCTACAAACATTCAGAGGCTGACTTGTCATGGCTGCGCAGCCGGTGTGTTTGATGAAGGGTCTCAAGACCAGTGTTGGTCAAGTTACTTGAAAAAAGTAATCAGAACTAATTACTTCCCCAAAAAAGTAATCCCGTTACTTTACTGATTACTCATTTTCAAAAGTAATTAATTACTTAGTTACTTTTTAAAAACACGATTTACAACCTGAGTAGGTGATAAAGTGATAGATCTTTCAGCACAATTCTACTTTTTCTGCATAATCATCATACAAAATGTAATCAAATGGAAAAGTCTCTTTTTAAAACTTGTTTTATTAGTTTTAATCTTTTAACTTTATGCATCAAGCAAAAATTTAATTATATGCAACATTCTCTGACTGGAAGAAATTAGTTTAACATTTAAACCTATTTTCTGCACATTCCAGCACATAAAATAAAATATTTTGTGTGTTTACACTCAGTCTTTCAAATAGATGCAAGTAAAACACAGCAGAAAATAAATAAAGTCACAGACTCAGCGGTCCTGTTGCTCTATTTTCACCTGTAAAGCAGGACTGGGGCAGGCGGAGGTTTACCCTGGTGCAGGTGTGCCGCGGTCAGTGGAAGAATCCGCGAGTTTCTCTGTGAGTTTCCCATTACGTCGTAGCTACTCGGTGCTTGTTGGAGGTTTAGGGGTTTTTTCGCTGTAAAAAGAAGTTTTCTTCCCACGCACAGCGGACACTAATGTTTTTGTCACTTTTTATGGAATCAAACTCAAAGTAAGGTCAGTACTTCCACGCTTTAAACGCTGCACGCTCATACTCTCTCCCACAATCGATATATCAAATCAAATTTCAAATTCACATTTTTATTTGTCACGTACACAGTCATACACAGTACGATATGCAGTGAAATGCTTGGACAACTGCTCGTGACCTAAAGAAAAAAAAGGAAAGGGCTATGAATAAGATAGGGAATAAATATGAAAAACTAAAAAGTGTAAATTTAACTAGGAAGGAATAAAATATAAGAATATAAAAAATGAAATAACTGTACAACGCAAATTAGAATGAAGGGTAAATTTAACTGGGAAAGAATAAGATAAAATATATAAATTAAAGTTGAAAATAATAGCACACACTTCTGGAGCTGAAATTGGTTCTCAATGCTGAAAAGACAAAGCTAATGTTGTTTTCAAACATGAAGAGATTTCCTCAAACTGTCCCCTTGGTGTCCACTCTTGAGGGAAACCTCATAGAAGTGGTGCATACGTATAAATATCTTCAGAATCAGAATCAGAATCAGAATACTTTATTGATCCCTGGGGGAAATTATTTTTTGTTACAGTGCTCCATTTTAAACCAACATTAAGACAAGACAGACAATACGCTAACTAAGAATAGTACAATATATACATATATATACATACATACATACATAAGTCACTCATAAATAAATAGTTGGAAAAGAAACATGTGTAGTTGTAGCAGCAAACAGTGTGTTAAGTGGATGCGTTGTACAGGGAGCCACAGGCAGGAATGATTTCCTGTGTCGTTCAGTGGTGCATCATGGGTAATCTCAGTCTCTCACTGAACGAGCTCCTGTGACTGACCAACATGTCATGGAGTGGGTGGGAGGTGTTATCCAACATTGTCTTTATCTTGGACAGCATCCGCCTCTCCGACACCACCTTGAGGGAGTCCAGCTCCATCCCCACAACATTGCTGGCCTTACGGATTAGTTTATTAAGTCTGTTGGCATCTGCGACCCTCAGCCTGCTCCCCCAGCATGCAACAGCATAGAGGATCGCACTGGCCACAACAGACTCATAGAAAATCCTCAGCATTTTCTGGCAGATGTTGAAGGACCTCAGTCGCCTCAAAAAATAGAGACGACTCTGGCCCTTCCTGTAAAGTGCTGTGGTGTTTTTAGCCCAGTCCAGTTTATTGTCAATGTGTACTCCAAGGTATTTATAGTCCTCCACAATGTCAACACTGACCCCCTGGATTGAAACAGGGGTCAAGTGTTTCCTGGTCTTCCTGAAGTCCACGATCAGTTCCTTGGTCTTTGCCACGTTGAGCTGCAGATGATTCTGCTCACACCACGTGACAAAGGAGTCGACCACAGCCCGGTACTCTGTCTCATCATCCCTGCTGATGCATCCAACCACCAGTCATCAGGAAACTTCTGAAGATGGCAGGTCTCTGTGCAGTGGCTGAAGTCTGTGGTGTAGAGGGTGAAGAGGAAGGGGGAGAGGACAGTCCCCTGTGGTGCCCCTGTGTTGCTAATCACCTTGTCAGACACACACTGTGGGAGACGTACATATTGTGGTCTTCCTGTCAGGTAATCAACAATCCAGGACACCAGAGAAGCATCCACCTGCATCGCTGCTAACTTATCACCCAGGAGGGTCGGCCTGATGGTGTTGAAAGCACTGGAAAAGTCAAAAAACATGACCCTCACAGTGCTCGCCGGCTGGTCCAGATGGGTGTAGACACGATTGAGCAGGTAGATGATGGCGTCCTCTGTTCCGAGACGAGGCTGATAAGCGAACTGAAGGGGATCCAGATGTGGTCTTACTATGGGTCGCAGCTGGTCCAGGATGAGCCTTTCCAGGGTCTTCATGATGTGGGAGGTCAGTGCCACGGGCCTGTAATCCTGGGGGCCACTGGGACGAGGCGTCTTTGGTACAGGGACGAGGCATGATGTCTTCCACATCACCGGGACCCTCTGCAGACTCAGACTCAGCATAAACAGTTTATGAAAGACTCCACACAGCTGGGGGGCACAGGCCTTGAGGACAAGGGGACTCACTCCGTCTGGTCCAGCAGACTTGCCTGAGTGAAGTCTCCTCATTTGCATCTCAACCTGGTATTGAGTGAAGGTGATGGGTGGGGGAGGGGTGTCAGGAATCTCACAGGAGGCAACATGTGAAGAGAGAGGCTGGCACAGTGGTGTGGCTCTGGATTCCAGGCTGACTGCAGGTGAGGTTGTGGGGGTGGGAGCAGACACTGTGGTGTCGAATCTATTGAAAAACAGATTCAACTCGTCGGCTCTATTCTCACCTCCCTCAGCTCCCCTGCTGTTGGTTGGCCTGAATCCAGTGATGGTCTTCATGCCCCTCCACACCTCTCTCATGCTGTTCTGCTGGAGTTTCCACTCCAGCTTCCTCCTGTAATTGTCCTTAGCCTCTCTGATCTTGTCCTTTAGTAACACCTGGACCTTCCTCACCTCCTCTTTGTTGCCCCCTCTGAAAGCCCTCTTCTTGTTGTTGAGGAGGGCTTTGATGTCCTTAGTCACCCACGGCTTGTTATTTGGGTAACAATGAACAGTCTGAGCTGGAACAATGGAGTCGGTGCAGAAAGTTATGTAGTCTGTGATACACTCAGTAAGCCCATTGATGTCCTCGGCGTGAGGCTCACAGAGTGTTTCCCAGTCGGTCACCTCGAAACAGCCCTGTAGTTCCGCTATTGCCTCCTCTGACCACCTCCTAACAGTCCTGGTGGTCACAGGTTCCCTCCTCACAATTGGCACATAGCGGGGGGTGAGGTGAATCAGGTTGTGATCTGACCTACCAAGTGGGGGGAGGGAGGAGGAGCTGTATGCATCCTTGACGTTAGCATACAGTAAGTCTAAAGTTTTCTCTCCCCTGGTGGGACAGTCCACATATTGTTTGAATGTTGGTAGTGTATTGTCCAGTGATACATGGTTGAAGTCACCCGAGATCACAATAAAGGCACTCGGGTGCTGAGTCTGTAGCCGAGCTATGGCAGAGTGGATAGTGTCACATGCAGCTGTGGGGTTAGCAGAGGGGGGAACATAAACAGCCACCAAGATGACGTGAGAGAATTCCCTGGGTAAATAATACGGCCTGAGTCCAACAGCACACAGTTCAGTGTCCGGGCAACAAATCCTTTCTTTGATTGTTATGTTGGCAGGGTTACACCACCGGTTGTTAACTAAAACAGCAAGCCCACCTCCTTTACGCTTACCGCTAGCGATGCTGTCCCTGTCCGCCCGAACAGTGTGGAAGCCTTCCACGGAAGCATTCTCATCGGGAATGACCTGGTGCAGCCATGATTCGGTGAAACACATCAGGCTACACTCTCGGTATTCCCTCTGACTCCGTACCAGTGCTGAGAGCTCGTCGATTTTACTTGCCAACGATCGCACATTTCCCATCACGATAGACGGCAGACACGGTTTAAACCTCCTCCTCGCTTCGAGCCTCCGCTGTCTCACCGTCACCTTTTTTCTTCTCTTCTGTCCTTGACCTCTGCATCCCCGATGTGTTTTCCTCCAAATTTCAGCTGGTACTTCTGCGGGCACTTCTGCGGGCCTGGCCAGCGAGCCGGCCGGCATCAGGGCGATCAGCTGATCTCTGGAGTAAACAGTCCGTGCGTGTAGGAGATGTGCCGCGGTCCCGTTCCATGATAAAAGTAACAGTTCCACGGCCACCAGAAGAACAAAAACTCTCTCAATCCACATGATTGAGTAAGAGATAGAAAACAGAGGAAAATACAAGTCAGAAAAAAAAAAGAATACGTAAGAAAAAAGAGCTAAACTAAGAGAAAAGCAGGAGCGACTGTAACAGGCTGCACGCTGGTTGGCGCATGCGCACTAAATAAAGACACTGGGCGGAAGCTTTTTAATTGATGATTCTCTGACCTTTAAATCTCACATAGACAATCTTGTGAAAAAACTCAAACTAAAATTGGGATTTTTCTTTCGAAACAAATTTTGCTTTTCTTTTGAGACAAAAAAGCGTCTTGTAAATGCTACATTTTTATCTGTTTTAGATTATGGTGATCTGCTGTACATGAATGCTTCCGCCCAGTGTCTTCATAAGATTGACTCAGTTTATCATGCCTCCTTACGGTTTATTACAAACTGTAGGGCCTTGACCCATTGTTGTGATCTGTACGCTCGAGTGGGATGGCCTTCGTTGTCCTCCAGGAGGTTTGCTCACTGGTGCATCTTTATTTATAAGGCCCTGCTTGGACAAATGCCCACCTACATTTGCGATCTGCTCACACGGAGAAGTACTGTTTCTTACAGCCTGCGTTCAAGCGATCTTTTATTGCTCAATGTTCCATTTGCCAGAACTGAACTGGGAAAGAGGGCTTTTACTTATGCTGCCCCTTTCACATGGAACATGATGCAAAAAGACTGGAAGATAGCAGATCTTATTTCATTAAATGCTTTTAAGTCCAGATTGAGAGAGCCAGAGAAAAATGTTTTTAAAATGTAATTGTTATTTATAATATGTATGTAACTTTGTAATTTCAACGTGTTGTCGCCTCTTGGCCAGGAGTCCCTTGCAAAAGAGGTTTTTAATCTCAATGGGACTTTTCCTGGTTAAATAAAGGTTAATAAATAAATAAATAAAATAACTGTACAACAAAATACACAATATAGAACTATATAAGAATGTATGAAGAAATATAAATAAATAAATATATATATACACACACAATAACAGCAGCTGTACAAGTATTAACTGGAAATGAAGAATATAGTGACCAGTGTTGTGCAATCCACATTATGATCCACTGTTGATCTGCACACAGCTGTTGTCACTAACGGCGCACTCGCTTACGTCACTGTCGTGAGACATTCTCGCAAAAAAATCACGGTTTTAGTAACGCAGTAACGCAGCGTTCCTACGGGAAAGTAACGGTAATCTAATTACCATTTTTGCAATAGTAATCCCTTACTTTACTCGTTACTTGAAAAAAGTAATCAGATTACAAGTAACGCCCATCTCTGCTCAAGACACAAGAGAAAACTAAGCTTGATAAAAAGCGAGACGTTTATTTGGCTGAAAAACATGAAGACAAAAACAAAGCGAGGCGAACAGGGGGCGAGAACTAAAACTGAAACCTAAACTAGGAATGACTATGATAATTAGAACATGACAGTGAACGGGAACATGTGAAACGTGGACATGAAGAAAACTAAATCTGACATGCGCATGAACCTGAGGAGGAAGAGAAGAAGGAATGAAGAGAGGAAGTTTCTGTGACCTGACTTGAAATAAACAGACAACCCGAGGACTTAAATACACAAGAGGGTAGTGGAAACACCCGGGGAGACACAGCTGACACAAATGAACACGACGCCACAGAGAAAGTAAAACAAAACACATTGAACATGGAAACACTAGACTCTTCAAAACCAAGCAGGAAACACGGAGAGACGTGACAACACCAGCTTGACAATATGGAACACACAGACATACGCACAACTGAAAGTAAAACACTGAGGACAAGAAAAGACTTGTTATTAAGGAGTTACAGAAGAAACAAAAGCTAGAATGAAACACAACTAAATCCTAACTAATAATAGCAGCACACTATTTCCAATATAACAGAAGAAATCAAACTGTCTGAAACGTGATAAGTATCAATTCAGTCAGTAACATGGAGAACAGAAAATGTCGAGAGCCTGGAGATGCAGTTAGTTTGCCCCAAAAGAAATGATTTGGTAAAGGACTGCAGCTAGCCTCTGAGCCACATAGGCTGTGTGCACAATGCAGCAGTAACAGCTTTAGTTGATAATCAGCCAGAAACACGCATGCAGTGGCCTTTCTTTTCCAGGACAGGGGTACTAAAGGGTTAAAGTGTTTCAGCCATAAATGCAGATGCTGCAGATCCACACACACACACTCTGCCTGCACTGCGTGTTGCATTTAAATGTGACACTGATTTAATTTGTCAGCAGAGAAGAAGAGCAGCAGAAAGGAGGAGAAGATGATGTATCATTCATTGCTGAAGGAAGAACGAACACAAAGATGTTCTGCTTTTCTTTCCTGTCCTCTCTGAAAGATGCCCTCTGCTGGTTAGAGCTCATAACAACACTGACCTGGTCAGCTGATCCTTAAGCCAACACCAACTGAACCCAGATGTTCTGTTGTTCAACATACAAACTAAACACCTCCTGACCAGTCAGCTCGGTGTGCAGATTGAGATTGTCTTGTTAGAGACCGCAGTGACAGTCAGTTTTTGGGCGTCGGGCCAAATTAGGCTCACCTCGGGGGGAGGAATGTCTCACAAGCTGTTTTCTAACTCAGTGATCAGATCAATGAAAGTTTCCAGCTGTTTAAACTATTTGTGGTCTGAGGGTAGCCCTACTGCAAGCTAGAAAGAATAAAAGAAGCTGGAACACAAGCCTTTACCTGTTTGTTTGTTTTTACTTAATAAATATAGTTGATATAAAGCATCAAAGTTGTTATATTTGGTAAAACCAGATTAATGAAACATTTCCTGAATATGGTGAACGGGTTTTTAGTCCACACCTCTGAACTGCCCGTACACTGTCTATGGATCACCATGTTGCCTTTTCCTTGTTTTTGTTTTATATTGTTAAAAAATACATTAAAAATATTGTACATGTACAAGCATTACAGAGAGCCTCATGGCTTCCCAGCATGTACTGGGGCAGGGAACCGATCACTTTCATTTTACTGTTACTGGTCTAGCTTCCCCTAGTATTGACACGTTTGTAATAACATGCCTGATGTGACTGCAGGTGATGCATAAGCTTGTGATTACCGTCACTGTTTTGTTCCTTTGTTTTCTGTGGTGAGGGAGCTTAGTCTCAAATTGTAGCTCTTAATTTATCTGCCATTATCTGTCATCTGTATATATATGTAAAAACAACAACATCCAGCACGCCCCTGCGGGCGGTTTATCCTTCAAGCTCGGGTCCTCTACCAGAGGCCTGGGAGCTTGAGGGTCCTGTGCAGTATCTTAGCTGTTCCCAGGACTGCGCTCTTCTGGACAGAGATCTCCGATGTTGTTCCCGGGATCTGCTGGAGCCACTCGCCTAGCTTGGGAGTCACCGCACCTAGTGCTCCGATTACCACGGGGACCACCGTTAGCTTCACCCTCCACATCCTCTCGAGCTCTTCTCTGAGCCCTTGGTATTTCTCCAGCTTCTCGTGTTCCTTCTTCCTGATATTGCTGTCATTCGGAACCGCTACATCGATCACTACGGCCGTCTTCTTCTGTTTGTCTACCACCACTATGTCCGGTTGCTGTCTTTCAGTCCAGCTTTGTCCAGCCACTGGTAGGATTTCTGGATATCAGCCACCTCCTCTATCTGCCGGTGGTACATACCGTGCAGGGGCCTGTCCTTCCATGATGGTTCCTCGTCTCCCTCCTCTTTCATTGCAGACATAGAGGACAGTTACAAGTACCTGGGGATCCCGCAAGCGAATGGGAACCATGAAGAGGCCACTAGGAAAGCTGCAACCAAGTACCTGCAGAGGGTCAGGCAAGTCCTGAGGAGTCAGCTGCACGGTAAGAACAAGATCCGGGCCATCAACACGTACGCCCTGCCCGTGATCAGGTACCCTGCTGGGGTAATAGGCTGGCCAAAGGAGGAGATGGAAGCCACTGAAATCAAGACAAGAAAGTTCCTTACCATACATGGAGGGTTGTATGAAGCTGTACACTAAGCGGAAGGAAGGGGGCCGGGGACTGGTGAGTGTCAGCACCACAGTCCAGGATGAGACAAGGAACATCCACGAATACATCACAAAGATGGCCCCAACTGACCGAGTGCTCAGTGAATACCTCAGGCAGCAGAAACCAAAGAAAGTGGAGGAAGGCGAGGAACCATCATGGAAGGACAGGCCCCTGCACGGTGTAACACTGATGTAGCGCTAATGAGTTAATACAGGCTAGGGATTGAGTGTGATTATTATTAATCAGAAGATTTAGGAATGCTACTGGAGCTGATGGGCAGTAATTAAATACACACAACACAAAATGCTTTTGCAGGTACCATGTATTTAACCGAAAGCAAAGAAAATTAAGAAAAGAAAATGAAAGCTTAAATAATCATTCCTGCTGTAGCTATTTAATTAATAGAAAAACCCAGTGGGGGTGCACAAAAACAACTAAGCAAATTCTTCTGGCTTATACCAAGCAATATAGATTCTCAAAAAAAGTTCCCCATAAATAACACATGTTAACATCGAAAACACTGATCCACACTGAAGTCCATGAGTTTTATCTGAATATCCATGAGAGATGTCCAAGCGCTATTGTCCATAAACGGGGGAACTGGTGTGTATGATTGTGGAAATCAGTGTATTCGGAAATTACGGGACAGAGCGTCGCCTTTGATAGCTTCCTACCAGTCCAGTGGAAGCTTCAATGCAGAATGAGTCCTGCTCCTAGCCGTTCATTGGCTCGCCATCCTTTCCCATACCCAAAAAAGGTTCACCTGGCCAATTCCGTTCTGTTCAGTGCACAACAACATTATGGCTCTGGCTCACAGTAATCAGCATCTGCAACAGCTCTGTCACCTGGCTTGCCTCCACGCATCTCACGGGAGGAAGCCGAGACAGGCTTACTATGACCTACATGCCATTCGATTGGCTGAGCAAAGTCATGTGGTTGGAGTCATGCATTTGTGATGCGTTCAATGGCAGGAAATAAGTGCAGGAAATTACTCTGGGTTACACCCTCCCCCCTTGAATACATGCACGTCCCGTTGCATGACAACACTACACAATATGTACGACTGAAGGGTTAGAATTGGTGGTTGCGGTGGTCAAAGCATCTGACAGACCATGTAACAGAGACTGAACAACTGATATCAATGGATTGCCTAAGCGGGCATACTGAAGTCGCCTAGGTGGTGATCTGTGACGCGTTGACCGCCTCAGAGGGGGGTCAATAACCGAATCTGAGCAATTAAGAGTTGGTAATGTCACAGGACTAGGCTCGGCCGCTAAGTTGTCAGAGACTCCAGGATCTGTCAGTACCAGGATGTCTTTGGTGTTGCTGGTATCGGGCTCGAGACTGAGGAAATCCATACAAATGAGTTCAAGCGGACGTGATGTCCGAATGTTAACCAGAGGAGCAGCTCTCTCCGGCAAGCTTTTCCGGCGAATACACCGGCCACAGGTTTTTATTTTATTTTCCACATCCACTGCCATTCTTGGCCAATAGAACCGAGTCCTGGCAAGGTCAAGGGTCCGTTCCACTCCCAGGTGGCCCATATCATTGTGGAGGCTGTGGAGAACAGTTTGCCGCAGTTCTGTCGGAAGGACCAGTTGGTATGATGGTTGTTCATTTTCATATCTTATCCTATAGAGGATACCATCAATCAGCTCCAATTTGTTCAGTTCGCGAAGGAGAAGAGGAATTTCAGGAAGCTCTTTCCTGGCTGTCAGAGGAACTTTTTCTCCCGACTCCAACTGGTGAATAACCTCCTGAAGAGTTGGATCAGTCCTCTGTTTTTCATAAAGCTCAGAATGGGATATGGTGGAAATAACAGGAAGTCCATGTGAATCTTCTGAGTAATTCTCAGGAAGCACTGCTGTGTTGATGGACAGGGATTCAACCAAACTATTCTCAGCTTGGGTCCTGACAACACCACTTTGGCAAATCGCATCGACAACTTCAGCTGATATTTCACCATCACTGCTGCTTGAGAGATGTTGTTGAGTAAACTGATTAATTAGCTCCTCATCTTTTTGAGCAGGTTCCCCAGAGGAAGTACCATCATGGGGCAGACGGGAAAGTGCATCTGCATCCAGGTTTTGCTTGCCTGCTCGATACTGTATCTTGAACGAGAATGTAGAAAGAGCAGCCAGCCAACGATGGCCGGTAGCATCCAACTTTGCTGATGTCAAGATATAGGTAAGTGGGTTGTTATCCGTGACCACTGTAAAGCTTGCTCCGTACAAGTAATCATGAAATTTTTCTGTCACGCTCCACTTCAGTGCCAAGAATTCAAGCTTGTGAGCTGGGTAACGACTTTCACTGGATGACAACCCCCTACTAGCATAGGCTATCACCCTAAGTCTCCCCTCTTGCTCTTGGTAAAGGGCAGCGCCCAATCCGTTGGTGCTGGCATCTGTGTGGAGAATGTAAGGCAGTGCCGGATCAGCAAAACCTAGAACTGGTGCAGTGGTAAGTTTGTCAATGAGGGTATCAAAAGCCAACTGACATTCAGGACTCCACCTGGAACCAAAGGAGTGCTTGGGATCAAACTGTGAGCTCTTAGAAGTCTCATTTTTGGAGCTTTTGTGTGTGGATGGATATCCACGTGTGAGGTTGTTGAGTGGCTTGGCAATCATGGCATATCCCTTAATAAAACGCCTATAGTAGCCAGCGAATCCCAGAAAAGATTTCAAGGTCTTCAGGTTGGTTGGAATTGGCCAGGATTTCAAGGTGGCAACCTTTTCTGGGTCTGTCTCAACACCATTTTCTGAAACAATGTGGCCCAAGTATCGGACGGATGTCTGAAAGAATTTGCATTTTTCTGGAGAAAGTTTTAACCCAAATTCTCTCAAGCGATTCAACACCCTCAGCAAACGGTCTTCGTGCTCCTCAAGAGTGTTGGAGAATATGATCAAATCATCCAAAAACACGAGGACCTCTTTCAAGTGCAAGTCTCCCATGCACCTCTCCATGAGTCTTTGGAACGTTGAAGGTGCATTAGTAACTCCTTGAGGCATTCGGTTGAACTCCCAAAACCCAATTGGCGTTACAAAAGCGGTTTTGGCTTTATCAGCTTCATCCATCTCTATCTGATAATAACCAGATTTGAGATCAAGCACAGAGAACCATTTCGATCCAGTGAGTGCTGTAAACGATTCCTCCAAGTTGGGCAATGCGTACACATCCTTAATCGTTTGCAGGTTGAGTTTGCGGTAGTCAATACATAGTCGAATGTCTCCATTTTTCTTCTTGACAACCACTATTGGTGATGAAAATGATGACTCCGACTCCCTGATAACACCAGCATCTAGAAGCTCTCGAAGATGTTTACGAACAGCTTCTATGTCCTGGGGATGAATAGGTCTTGCTTTGTGTTTAAAAGGGGTATTGTCATGGAGCTTGATGTGATGCTTCACTTCCTTAGTGCAACCAAAATCCAAGTCATGATGTGAAAAAACTTCAGACATGGCATTTAGTTTTGTTGTGATCCGTTCTCTCCATTCTGCTGGTATTGGTGACTCGCCAAATTTGAAAGTGAGTGGTGTTGACACCATCTCCCGATCTGGGGGGTTGGTCACACTGTGCTCAGAGACTATGCAGTCATAGGCTCCCAGCTCTGCAATGACACTCAAAGCTGGTATGTAGATGTCTTGCTCTGTTCTGTTTGACACAACAACTGGAACCTGAGTATGTGTACCACCTTTAAGAGCGACTAGACAATTACTGACACACAAACCACCCGGCAGGCCTGAACCCGGGTGCTGAATGACAACACATTGACTAGCTGGGCTGAGAAGCTTGGCAGAACCCTCGACCACAACTGTGCAGCCAGCTGGAATTAGCACAGGAGATTTACTAAGGGTCGTCACAACACCAAGATGATCAATCCAATTCTGTTGGTATGTCACTTGGAGAGTTTGCAGAACTGCTCTGTACCCGTAAGAGGTAGGCTGGAATGATGAACAGTTACTAGAAGAGAATTGTTCATAAAGAATTTCAAGTGTATTCATGCCAACAAGTACTGAGGTTGGATAATCAGGTCTCACATCAGGAACAACAAGTGCAAGCGTTTGAACTGGGAAGTCACTCCCAAGAAAGTCTTTTGGAAATGTCATGGCAACCTCAACATACCCAAGGTATGGAACACATTGACCAGCAGCCCCCTCCACATGAAGAAGCTCATTCAATGGGTGGACTGGCTGATCGGAGAGATGCTCATTATAGAATGAAACTGGAATTGTGGTAACCTGGGAACCAGTATCCAGTAGACACGGGCAGTTGCAACCTGCAATGTTGACTTCTGCTGTACATCTGGATCCAACTAATCCTGGTGGTAATCTAGTGTGGATCTTTGTCTGCGACTTTGCACACTTGGCATGCTTTTTGTTCTCAGCGGGACAAGGTTGGTCCAGCTCAGCTCCTGTTTGCCCCTCAACAGGAACTGGAACTAGTTTAAATCCTCAGAAGCAGAGGACTTTTGCTTCTGCCACTTTTGTTTGCTGTCAAATTGCTTCCGCTTGGCACTTACCAATGCTGAATTGGGTGCATTTTCACATTGTGGCTTAATGTGACCATCTTCTCCACAGCGGAAGCAAAACCCTGGTTTAGGGCTGGAGACGCTAGGTTTTGGATTCTTACCAACCTTCTTTGGCCCATAGAGCTTTGGAGCTGGGCAGGCAGCAACCGGTGGTTTGACATTACACTGCTGTGCTGTCAAAGCTGAAAGCTGCTGTTGTATAGCTGCCATCTGTTGTGAGAGCCGTTTAGTCAGAGTGGTTAGTGCAGCACAGAGGTTAGTTTCTTCTCCAGTATTGGCAAACTGGGCATTAGTGGTGGCTTTCTGTTTTGTCGGTCCCAAATGCTGTTTCATCCTTAATGTCTTTGCTGCCTCTCTGTCCTCTTCAGTTCGAAGGAGTAATAGAAGCTCAGTAAATTTGGGGGGGTTGTGCTTCTTTTGCTTAAGTTGGAGTTCCGATATTAAATTGTTATCCCAACATCCCCTGCAGAATTGATTCAACAGTCGGTTGTCTATGTCTTTCTCTAAAACACCCCCTCTTTTTGCTGCATGCTGTAATACCACCTGCAGACGTTGCAAATAGGCCGAAGGCTTTTCTCCGCTGTCCTGGAAGGTGTCCATGAACTTGGCGTATAACTCATCTCCATCTTGCACAGTGCCATAGGCTGAGTCAAGTTGTTTCATATAGACCTCTGGTGGTGTGTCAAGGCTGAGATGTTTTACCATATTACAGGCAGGAGGCAGTAGACTGTCACGAATCAGTCTGGTGCGCTGCAGATCAGATATAGATGGATCTTTCAGGGCTAATTCGACCCCTGACCGCCATATATCATAATCTGTCTCTTGGATTGGCCTGGGCACTTTACCAGAAAACGCTCTCAGTCGATGGAATGCATGCAGCGAGCTGTCCCCACTCCGAACAACGTGTTCCACAACATAGCGTTGTACTTCAGGAGGGTTGAGATCAGCCGCTGGAATGGAGGCAGAATGCCTCTCTCCGCCGTGCACTTCAGCACTACTGGCAACAGAAGGGGACTTAGATGGAAGAGGGGCTGGTAGTGAAGAAGGAAAGACTGAATCGGGAGGGTTTGAATCTTCTAGTTCTGGTTTTGCAACCACTGGAGTCTCTGGGTTGAGCTCTGCAAGGGACCGGCGTATCTGGGTCATCCCCTCACTGAGGACTTCTGCATAATCCCTCCCAGATAATTTGGCTATTCTTTTTAAGTCTGCCAAGTAAGTATTTGTCCTGGAACCACTAACTCTTGATGCATAAACTTCAGATAGACTTTCAATATGGAGTTTGTCACCTGAATCTGACATAGATGTGTGCGGTAGCAACTGAGACAACCGCGTTAAAGATAAACCCGAAGCGTACTCAGCGACAAGCATGTCATTAAATTCAGATTCTGGTGAATCTATAGTAACCTTGCGAGCTATGTCACCATACTGTTCAAGGAAAAGTACAACTTCATTAACTGAGTGCTCAGTTACTCCGTCAACTAAAACCGCATTTGGGATCTTAATGGCAAGTGTCTCAAAAACTTCCATTATGGGGAAAAATGAATTGGTGAGTTTGAATATACATTAATTACTAACCAAATCAGCTCCTGGCTGGCTCGCCAAGAAATGTAACACTGATGTAGCGCTAATGAGTTAATACAGGCTAGGGATTGAGTGTGATTATTATTAATCAGAAGATTTAGGAATGCTACTGGAGCTGATGGGCAGTAATTAAATACACACAACACAAAATGCTTTTGCAGGTACCATGTATTTAACCGAAAGCAAAGAAAATTAAGAAAAGAAAATGAAAGCTTAAATAATCATTCCTGCTGTAGCTATTTAATTAATAGAAAAACCCAGTGGGGGTGCACAAAAACAACTAAGCAAATTCTTCTGGCTTATACCAAGCAATATAGATTCTCAAAAAAAGTTCCCCATAAATAACACATGTTAACATCGAAAACACTGATCCACACTGAAGTCCATGAGTTTTATCTGAATATCCATGAGAGATGTCCAAGCGCTATTGTCCATAAACGGGGGAACTGGTGTGTATGATTGTGGAAATCAGTGTATTCGGAAATTACGGGACAGAGCGTCGCCTTTGATAGCTTCCTACCAGTCCAGTGGAAGCTTCAATGCAGAATGAGTCCTGCTCCTAGCCGTTCATTGGCTCGCCATCCTTTCCCATACCCAAAAAAGGTTCACCTGGCCAATTCCGTTCTGTTCAGTGCACAACAACATTATGGCTCTGGCTCACAGTAATCAGCATCTGCAACAGCTCTGTCACCTGGCTTGCCTCCACGCATCTCACGGGAGGAAGCCGAGACAGGCTTACTATGACCTACATGCCATTCGATTGGCTGAGCAAAGTCATGTGGTTGGAGTCATGCATTTGTGATGCGTTCAATGGCAGGAAATAAGTGCAGGAAATTACTCTGGGTTACACCGGTATGTACCACCGGCAGATAGAGGAGGTGGCTGATATCCAGAAATCCTACCAGTGGCTGGACAAAGCTGGACTGAAAGACAGCAACAGGACATAGTGGTGGTAGACAAACAGAAGAAGACGGCCGTAGTGATCGATGTAGCGGTTCCGAATGACAGCAACATCAGGAAGAAGGAACACGAGAAGCTGGAGAAATACCAAGGGCTCAGAGAAGAGCTCGAGAGGATGTGGAGGGTGAAGGTAACGGTGGTTCCCGTGGTAATCGGAGCACTAGGTGCGGTGACTCCCAAGCTAGGCGAGTGGCTCCAGCAGATCCCGGGAATAACATCGGAGATCTCTGTCCAGAAGAGCGCAGTCCTGGGAACAGCTAAGATACTGCGCAGGACCCTCAAGCTCCCAGGCCTCTGGTAGAGGACCCGAGCTTGAAGGATTGACCGCCCATATAATTATGCACAGTAATAATCACCTGCACACACAGATATCCCCCTAAAATAGCCAAATGGTAAATGGCCTGTATTTATATAGCGCTTTACTAGTCCCTAAGGACCCCAAAGCGCTTTACATATCCAGTCATCCACACATTCACACACTGGTGATGGCAGCTACATTGTAGCCACAGCCACCCTAGGGCGCACTGACAGAGGCGAGGCTGCCGGACACTGGCGCCACCGGGCCCTCTGACCACCACCAGTAGGCAACGGGTGAAGTGTCTTGCCCAAGGACACAACGACCGAGACTGTCCGAGCCGGGGCTCGAACCGGCAACCTTCCAATTACAAGGCGAACTCCCAACTCTTGAGCCACGATCGCCCCGTAAAGCTAACAACAAACTAAAAACTACTTCCAAAAACATTCAGCTTTGATATTAATGAGTTTTTTGGGTTCATTGAGAACATGGTTGTTGTTCAATAATAAAATTATTCCTCAAAAATACAACTTGCCTAATAATTCTGCACTCCCTGTATATGTATGTGTATATATATATATATATATATATATATATATATATATATATATATATATATATGTGTGTGTGTGTGTGTGTACAAGTAAATAAAAAAACATCTAATAAGGTTAGCAGCTCAGAGGAAAAACTACTCCAGTGCACCGAAAAAGTGGGTTTAGGTAGTTATATAAGCTCTCTGTCCTGTGAATACCTCGGGAGAGATAAGAGATAATCAAATGATGTAAAGATTTCAGTCACCTCACATTCTCCTCAGCTGAAACCTCAGTTAAACCAGCCTGGAACCAGTTTAAACCACCTTCACAAGCATCGCTGTGAAGTCATAAAACAGCAGAACCGTCATCTACATCCTTAATAAGGATATTGTCAAGTTTCGTAGATCGGACTCACGCGCAGACCACTTGTGTCTTCAAAAGGTGCATTTATTTACAGTGTTTCCTACAGTGGAATTCATATATACACATAATGGTGTCAACGGAAAAAAGGGGCCGGGGTTCCAGGGTCCAGGAGTGAAAGAGGCAGGAGTCCAGGAAGGGAAGGTTTCCATTCAGTCCTAGCACATCTCCTCTCCTTTCCTCTATCTCTCTTGCTCCCGTTCAGTCGCCAGGCACAGGGGAAGAATAAGTCCAGAGGCAATCTATGCACAGGCAGAAAAAAAACATTAGTCTCCTGGTTTAGACATGCTCACAAACTGACTTTACAAAATACAGGACGACTGACGCTGATGGCTCAACGATCCAGCGACGAGTAGAGCAGACTCGCCCTCTTAAGAAGGGTTCCAATCTTTCATGATCAGCGACAGATGTGCTGATCACCTCCAGGTGCGTAGGCCAGGGGCAGGAGCCCATACTGAGCTCCGCCCCGGCAGGAGAAAGAGAATGGGAGAGGGCGAGAGAGAAAGGGAGAGCACAGGTGAGAGAGAAAGGTAAACAAAAACAAAGCACCTGACGGCTGTCAGCTGACGAGGAGCGGAGACCATGACAGATATCAACCATCTATTCTCTTCAGTTTATCCTTTTCAGGGCGTGGGGGGGCTGGATCTATCCCAGCTGTCTTAGAGCGAGGGGCAGGGCACACCCTGGACAGGTCGCCAGTCTGTCGCAGGGCTAACACATAGACACAGACAACCATTTGCACCTATGGGCAATTTAGAGTTTCCAATTAACCTATCCTCCCTCCCAGAGTACCCGGAGAGAACCCACACAAACATGGGGCGAACATGCAAACTCAACCCAGAAAGACCCCAACCTGATGGTGGACTGACTCAGGACCTTCTTTCTGTGAGGCAACAGTGCTATCCACTGTGCCACAGTGCTGAATATCAAGGACTCACTGAAACGATCTGTGTTGTGTTGTAGATGTAATGTACTGTGAATGGACCGGCCTTCACAAGCAGAGACGCAAGGAGGCGTGGCATCTCATTCTACCCAATCAGCATCGAAGAGTGACATGGCTCCGGCCAATGATAAGCTGTGAAAGTAGACCAACACCACCCATTCAGGTGAGTATTTATCACATCAATGTTACAAAGTGATCAACACAATGAACACTTTTTGATGCAGATGTGCTTCTAGCTAGATAGATAAACCCTGAACTGAATTATAAACTTAAATTACAACCCCCAAGTTACCTCTCAGCCTGATGGCTGGTGTTAGAGTAAGAGGAGCCAGATAAGAGCAAGATGTCCTGGTTAGAGATGTCTTGAATGTGTTGAACGGGAGTCAGGGTGACCTTATACGAGATGAGCAGCAGTTTCACCTACCTGGAGTTTGGAGGAATTGCTGTTCCTGGTGCTGAGTGGCTGATGTGAGACAGGTGAACAGGTGTTGTGGTCAGAACCCATCTCTCTCACGGTCTTTCAGCAGTGTGTTTCTGGACCTGTTCGTCCCTTTCAGCTCTGCACTGAAAAGTGTCCTGTGTTACCTCTCCAGGTGAGTCTCCAGCTGATCTGTCCATCAGTTTGTCTTTCTGTCCATTCAAGCTGTGCTAATCACATCTCTTCTCTTTCAGGTGATCAAAGAAGTTCAGCCTTTTTTTTCTTCACAATTTTCTTCCAGATTCACTTTGCTGACAAACTACAGACACAGTAAGACAGCGTGTCTCTCAGTATGTCTCTGTTCATCTGTTGTTTGTGTAAATGTGTGTGTCAGCCATAAACAGAAGCACACTGTGTGTATGAAATGCCTTTGAGCCACGAGAGCAGATTGAAACACTGAAATCTTTGTTTACGCGGACGAAATCAACCATGTGGCAAATGAATATTTCACTGTTGATTATGATGTGCTGTATAAAGTAAATGATGGCCATAAATATCTCGTGTCCATCATACACAATAATTCACTCCTGTTTCTGTCTGTGTTTTTGGCACAGATACATAGATATGTTGAAGGCCAGGTTGAGAGCTTTAGCCAGATGTTGAGCTTGATGATCCAAAGCTCTTAGACGGCACTAGCTACCCTGTCTTACATTTGAGTCCTGGGACTGACAAGGCTATCTGCTGCCTGCTTCAGTGAGAGAGGGATGGTGCATGTTGTAATGGAAATTAGGCATTTGTTGGAAACTTAAAGAGAAGATGCCACAGATACTCAGCGAGAAATTAATACTTTGTAAAACTGCCATTCATACCACACTGATATGCAGTTCAGGTACCTCAGCTGGAAGGGTTATACATCTTTTATTTTTATTTTTCTTTGGCCGCCTGTCCCGTTTGGTTCTTTTGCCATCAGAATTATTGTCTGAAGGCAAAGAGAGAAGCCCAATGGAATTACTTTACCAAGTGGACCTTCCCTGCCTTGCCGTATTGGTCCATTTGATTGACCTTTGTTGTTATTATTTATTTATTTTATTTTATTTTCAGTTGTTACAGACGGGACAGACATCACCGGGGGGAGGGAGGGAAACAACAGAGGAATAGTGATGAAGGGCAAAGAAGGGGGGGGGCAAAAAATGTATATCACCTGGATCACCTGTTAAGAGAAAAAAAAAGAGAAAACAAGCAAACAAAAACTAATAAAAAGCAATATAATAAACACAACACCATCGTGGTACTCTATGTGTATATAGCAGTAAACATAAAATATTGAATATTATTGTGCAGCATGTTAGATCAACAGCGTACAGTGTGCTTTGAGGTAGGAGGCAAAAAGGGTGTAGTTTTGAGGCATTGAAGGTGATAACAGTGGGTGGATTATATTCTTAAATTTAGTTACAGCGCTTTCAGAAAGACATCTACTGTGATAAAGTCTACTATCCACTGCTGTGTAATCAATTACTGTAAATGTAAATGTTATGTTGGTCCCAACTTTTCTATAAGGCAGAGTAAATCAATCAATCAATCAATTTGATCATTTATTAAGTCATGTCCATGGCACAAAAAGGGTTGGGGGACCCTGGGTTAAATTATCCAGAGAGCAAATAGCCTAATGTACCTCTGAGGGTCCTGACTCTATTGCACAGCAAGTTCATGTTGGTAGCATCCCTTGTCTGTTTCCCTCTGAATGATTGATCAGAAAAATCTGCCCTACTTCTTTCCTGTCTACACCTCAAGGCAGATCCCATTGGAGTACAGATGGAGCTGTGTAAAATGTAAAATGACCTTCATGATCATTAGGTTTTTGTTTATACAGCACCAGTTCACAACAACAGCCATCTTAAGGCACTTAAAGCTGAAGGATGTTAAAAATAAATAAATAGCAAAGCAGGTAGAAAGAAGCCATCAAACATACTGATCATTTGCGTTTAAACTTCACCTGCTGTCTGACAGAGGTAAAGGAGCATGAAGTCATGAATCTATAAGAATTCTTTAAAAAGTGGAAATCAATGATTTTAGAGTAGAACTCCTTCTTGAATCAAATCAGAAGTTAACCCTTTAGTTCACCGTGTTTCAACTCTTGAGCAGTAAAAGTTAGGGTGTGAGTAGGTTTGGTCAGGATTAGGTTAGTCTGCAGAGCAAAACAGATCTGACTTCATCATCCTGTCACTGATCGTTTCTGACATCACGCTCCCATGACCCATGTTTCTGTTGTCACAATGTTTCATCTTCTCACAGAGTATCAAACATTGAGCCTTAGGAATTCTGTTCATCTGTCACATATTTTTAGCTTGTTACATTTTTACTCTCACAGTCAAACTAGGAAGAGAGTTGTTACTGAGCAGATAAATTAGAGTTCAAGGGTCAAAGGAGAGCCACTTGGCTTGTTTGACTGTTTTCCTTGCAGTTCTTCAATGAGTTCACCTGTTGGAGAAAGTCTGTGCTGCCCAGTTCAGATCCAGGTATCCTGTATGGGCAATAAGTTTTATTTGTTTTGTTTGTCAGGGAAACGAGGAACGGGTGGAGGAAAGCTTTCCTATCAAGGAGCATTACTGCTGAGGACAAAGAAACCAGAAGACAGACAGGTGAGGATCCATTTAAATCAAAATAAAACTCAGATAATTCTAGCAAAATTACAACCTTTCTTTCTGTAAAGACACAGCTGTTTAACACAAAATCACCTGAAATGGGCATCTTTCCATTATCTGGGTTCAACATCAATCAGGATACTGAGTCACACAAAGCTGGCCACAGTCACACAAACCTGAAACCCAGTAGGCAACCCCCTGGCAACTGTAGGTCTCAAAGGAAATATGTATATTCCTAGACTGGTTGGTGAGTGGTTTTTGGAAGTTGTTAGGTTAAATGGGTCTTAAAGAGAAAGCTCCACCAAAAACCTCCTTAAAATCGCTTTGATCATTTACTTTAGCCCATAGCTTGTCTAGAAGAGATGCACTTGTCTGCAAACATTCACCATTTACTTTAGGAGGAGCTCTAATGAAGCATGAGATAGGACGATGCAAAGTAGAAAAGAGAGAACCTTCTCTATTTTCAGTTTGTGTTACACTTTCTGCAGTGTCATTACCACTTAGGGAATAGTTTCAGTGTTCACAGATAAAACAGCATCCTACAAACTACTAACAACCACATCAACATGCTAGCAACCAAAGCAACTGCAAGGCGTTTTTTTGTGCAGCACCATATACAGTATCTCCTTGAGGTCAATTTCATTCTAGCATCTGCCAGTAACTTTACTCAATCACTCTGGAACTGGTCACAGGAGGGACATCAAATGAATGACTAATGTTCATTTGATGAGGGTTATAGATGTTTTTCTTTTTTTTTCTTTTTTGCAGTCTGAAACAGTCTGAAATAGGGATGCACCGATACCGATACTGGTATCGGGTATCGGGACCAATACTGTAAAATGTGTGTGTACTCATACTCGTAAAAGTTAACCGATACCATGAACCGATACTAACTTATTTCATTAATCAGATGGTGGCATGTCATTTCTGTTGTAGTTCTTTAGATTGGCCACTAGGGGGACATCTCGCGCTAAACAGGCACAGGGTTAGGCGAGTCAGACTGGCGGCTCCAGATAAAAAAAGAGAAACTGGAGGCTTCTGTAGTTAGACTAAAAACAAAATGTCAGCAGTGTGGACCGGAACAGCCAACTTTAACTCAGGTTTTGGAAAAGTGATGAAAAATGTCAAGAGAAAATCCACGGGCAGTTAAAACAACAGAGGCTCTGACTCATTTTATCGCTCTGGATGACCAGCCAATGCCAGTCGTGGAAAACATAGGATTCTTCTCAGCACACTTGAGCCGCGATATGAAATTCCCAGCCGCCCACACATCAGGGAGATAATGGTGCCAAAACTTTCTGAAGAGGTAAAGACAGCAGTGTGTGCGCGATGTCAGTCCTCGGTTTAGCGTCACAGTGGACTGATGATCCACGGGCAGATGGGGAGTTCGTCAGTGCCAAATACTTTCGTTATTTTGTTTGTTTGTTTGTTTACAATATGGACACTCTGCAATAATTTAACAGAAGTGCTTATTTTTCACTTGAAATTTTTTTGTGGTCATTTTTATTAAGATTTTATTTTTTATCGGCAGAGAATAAAATAAAACCTGTCTTTCAATTCATTGCATTTGTGTGTGTGTGTGTGTGTGTGTGTGTGTGTGTGTGTGTGTGGTAGAAGTATCGGTTTTTGTACTCTGTATTGGCAAGTACTCAGATCCAAGTATCGGTATCGTATCGGTTTGTAAAAATTGGTATCGTTGCATCTCTAGTCTGAAAGTAACGTCTTGATGCATGCTCAATCATCCAGGTAAGTTGATTCTGTTCATCTGGACGTGGCATTTTCAGTGGGAGAAACGTTTCGTCACTCATCCACGTGACTCCTTCCAACCTTATAAACAGTACCTTAAGTGTTTGTTGGTTTTGTTGTTGTTGTTGATGATGATCAATGGTCATGGCAATTTGCGTGTTACGTATCAAGGAACTGACCTTCCAGCCCGTTGTTCACCAGTGGGACAGTTTCAGTCATTGTGCAAATGTCCTGTTTATAAGGTTGGAAACTTGCAGTCAGCCGAGAGTGGATGAGTGATGAAACATTTCTCCCGCTGAAAACGTCCAGATGAACAGAATCAAACTTTTGGGAGTCTGAAAGTAAAGAATATGAAAACAGAATTCAAATATAGCCTTAGATTACTGTGTAAAGCCAAAAACTACAAACAAAAGCCCCATTTTTTTATCTATACTTTGATGCTTGTAGAGCAATAACATTGTTGTGTGTGTGTGTCTGCTGCAGTGTGTCAGTGTGTCTGTACACAAAGAAGAGGATGATGATGAAGAGGAGGAGGACATAAGAGAAGGAAGAAGGAAAGACAAGCGCCCTGTCGCCTCAACTCCTGTGCCTGGGTCCCCATGGTAACCATTGTTCTGTAACATTATTGTTGTTATTGATGATTATTGATTTTTCAGACATGTTTTAGCCTAAATTCATTAAAAATTCATCAGTGGCTGATCTGGACGTTTCCACTGTTTGTACTGTGACTCCTCTCTGGTGTTACCAAGGCAACCATGAACCGATGCAGTCGTCTGGTTGTTTTGTGTTTTAAAGGTAAGACTGCAAACAAAAAATACAACGGCGCTGAGGATGCTGATTGTACAGACTGTCATCTGTGGGTCTGAGAAAAATCATGCCCCTCAGTCTGTAGCAACTATAACTTCACTTTTCTGTTTTTCAGGTCATGTTTGTGTTACTGTATGAATACAAAAGTTGAATCATTTAATCACAGAATATTTGTCTTGTTTTATTAGAGAATGACAGAGCAGTCATCCATCTTTACCATTATCTTCCACAGCCACTCAGCTCCTGGATTTAGTTGAACCATTTAAGCTCCTGGAGTCGTGAACCTGAACTTACTGGACACTGTCATATGCCTCTCCCCTGTCCTGATTTATGTCCCTGTCCTGTCCATTTTCAACATTGAAGCCGGTGTACCCGGAGGGAACCCACACAAACATGGGGAGAACATGCAAACTCCACACAGAAAGAGCCCAGGCCTGATGGGGAAATTGAACACAAGATTCAAGATTCAAGAGCTTTATTGTCAATATAGTAGTATACACAGTGTACAGTGTACCAAAATGCTGTTTCACCCTAAGCCCCCCATGGTGTATTTATAAATATATAAAGGATATATCTCCAAGAGATATAAAACTAGGAATTAGAAATAAATAACATGCTAAATTTCGGTAAAATTAAGGGATAAAAAGGTACTAATTACTAACTATACAATTCTATACAATACTATAATGGTAACTATATAATATTAACTGTGCGATAAACAAAGACAGGACAGAGATAATACAAAGTGGAATGTGCAGTAGGTATTGAGCAGTGTTGGGACTAACGCGTTATTAAGTAACGCGTTACAGTAACTACGTTATTATTGTGGTAACGAGCACGGTAACTAGTTATTATGCCAAAATCAGGAACGCGTTAGTCGTTACTGGGATTTAGATAGGCTCGTTATTCGTTACTTCGTGTGGTGGCATCGCGGAGCTTCCACAGATTCAGTAACATTAGCAAGTGGTGGAGGCAGCAGGTGGAGGAGGGAAAAGGGACGCAGAAGGAAAAGAGACCCGAGGCGGCCGCCGGTCCAAGTGTGAACTGAACTTCAGGTAAGAAGTTATGACCTGCAGTCTCTCTGGGTCAGATATGAACCAAGTGTAGGTGGAGTTTATTTTCGTTGTGCTGACTTTTTCCTACTGCGTGCTAGCTAGCATGACGGAGTTTCTATACAGCTGGGTGGTGCTATGATGTTACTGATGTTGAACTTTATTTTGTTCATAAGTTATTAGAGTTGCCAGCCGTCCCGTCTGGTATTCAGAGAAAATATTACGCGTTTCTTATTGAGGTGAAAAGGAACAGTTTGTCCCGTAATTCAGCTACAATGAAAAAGACACAAAGCTGGAGTTATTCTGTCTTTGCTGCACAGCTGCCTCTTCTTCTCTCTCCCCCTCTCTCTCCTCTTTCTACTTCAATCATGAAACTGATCAATGATCAGCTGATCGGCTTTTCTCTCGTTTGTTTATCTCCCACTTTGCGCAAGAAAGAAGAAACCAGCGGATGTCGCGCTAAACAACAGCAGCACGTTTAAGCTTGATCAGCTGTTGTTAGAATTTATTTCATATTAATTTCTAGTATCAGCTGATGTTTGCTGGAGCCACAGCTGTAAAGCTGCTGGTCATGATATGGTTTGGTTATCTGGTGAGAGGGAAACATGAAGATGAAACCAGGAGATGTCCTTACTGGATCATCAGAGCTGAACAGGTGATGGAGAAACAGGTTTACCTTTTAGGTCACATGGATGAGTTGAAGTTATGAACTGTTTCTGAGAGACAAATAACACCAGGATCCTTTTCTAAGTAGCTGACAGCTGGTAACTGTGCAGGGGCGGGTCTAGCAAAGTGTTGCCAGGGGGGCATGTAGGGCATTAACAGGGAAAGGGGGGCACAAAGAAATACTTTTCTTTCTTATTCTCATTTAAAATGTCTAGCTTTTAAAAAAATAATTATCTGAATCTTACAACAAACGATTGATAGATTGATGCATATATACCATCAGAACAGTGAACATCACTGTCACAACAGTGTTTATTTTCATTCAAAGGCTTTATGATTTTTCCTATAATGGCGGCCGGTCTCTAGTCAAAATGCCCGGGCCAATTTTCTGTCCCAGTCCAGCCCTGTATGCAGCTCAGCTGCAGTCTGCTGTTACCCACATCTTCCTATTCATAAGGCAGAATTTCCGAGTTCTGAGTACAATCGAAAGCACCACGACTGCAGTTTTTGTGTTGGATGTAAAAGGCGCACATGACGCTGTGACGTAGGCTAGAATCATGGCAGCAGTCAATGACGGTCCAGGCGTGGGATTTCTCTCGTGGAAATGTGCACATTATCTTTTCCTTTCTGTTGGTAGGTGGCACAGTGCACTGTGGCAAGTAAGCAAGCTAGAAGACTGCAAAGTTATGGAAGCAACACATTAACAAGAGAATTCTGAGCAAAACCAAAGTTACTTTCCCTAGTAACTAGTTACTTTGAAAGTAACGAGTAACTTGAAGTAACGGAGTTACTTTTGAGAGAAGAAGTAACTAGTAATGTAACTAAGTTACTATTTTAAAGTAACTTACCCAACACTGGTATTGAATACCAGTTTCAAGTTTTTGTCGTCCTTGCCTCTCCTTTCGAACCCTCTTTTTTGACTTTTGCATTGCACTCCTCATTCTCTTGGTATTATGCTCATCGCTCTTGTCAGATCGCTTAGCTGTTGGTGGCTCTGCTTTGTCGGGCAGTAAGTCTACCCAGTCTTCCCAGGACCTGGATAACGTCTTCCAGAGGTGGCGTGGATCACAGCAACCTAAGCCGTTTGCGACGCACTACGAGTAGAGACATGGCGCCCATGAAACAGATGGCTCTACTAAATGTAAGGTCGCTGGTGAATAAGACTTTTGTTTTAAATGGCTTTTTCCTCACCTCGGGGCTGGACGTTTTGTTCCTGACGGAGACTTGATTTCGCCCTGGTGAGTCGTTCGCCTTCTCGGAGGTTCTCCCTCCAGACTGTGCCTTCTTCAGCTCACCTAGGCTTACGGGCAGAGGTGGTAGCTTAACCTTGGTTTTTGAAAATAAACATAAAATTCGGCAGCTCCCCTCCCCTACCTCCCCTGCCTTTGGAGTTCAATTATTGGATATGGCCGATTCTTCTAAAACTCTACCGACCGCCGAAATACAACAAGGCTTTTATTCATGACTTTGCATGACTATTAGGATCTGTTCTTTTTAAATATGAAGAGAACTGTTAACAACAAATGCAACTGATGGAAGTGGAATAAAGCTGTTAAATGGAGAAGTACGGCTGGAGTTGTTGGACTGTAACAGGTTTCATTCATAACAGTGGCATCGCGTCACCCCCGCCAACGAACACCTCAGAGACTTCAAGCGTAGGCTTAGCCTCTACACATACATTTACATTCATATACATGTACCCAGAGTACTTCCATACAATACATACCCCATAATCGTTATACCATATTTAATAAGCAAACCTATTTATACTATAGTAAGTATATGTGTGTATCTACCCATCTATCAGTGATGTGGTTACTTTCATATATATCGATGTGCATGTACACGCCGAGGCATGTTTGAAAGGAGCTGTTAAGTGCACAAAATATGTGTTATTAGGGCTGCCACAAACGATTATTTTGATAGTCGACTAGTCACCGATTATTTATGCGATTAGTCGACTAATCAGATCATCATCATCATCCAAAATAAACAAAAAGTCCTTCAAAAATAAAATGCAGCAACCATCACTGGACGTAAAACTACAGCTTATTGCACCAGCAGCATCTGCTCTTCTATAACTATCATTAGCTTACAGCTTTAAGCTTTTAAGGTGCTAACTAAAAATAAAGACAAGATGATAGTTTATTCAATTTTAATGAAATTTGCAGATTGTTTCGGTAAAGTTGAATAAACTCCTTGCTATCTAAAATATAACAGGACACCGGAGTATATTCTCCAGCATCTCACACTTCTGATAATCAGCTGTCTGCTTGACGTTTATTCAGCTGTGTAAAAACTATAACTTTAATCTCAGCCAAACAGATTTACTCAGGAACAAATAAAATACAAAAAAAAAAAAAAAAAAAAGCCAAACAACAACATTTTAAGTTATCTAAGTGACTCATATATATTTAACCTGAGTCGCGAAAGACGGCGGTGGGTTTGAAAACGATTTGCCGGGAGTCCGGTGTTCTCACGGCTCTAGTTAGCCTAGCCCCCGGCTAGCTATCGAGCTAGTGGGTAACAGACGTCTCCGAAAACGTCGGAGCGCTTTTGAAAATATGTGGTGTCCTGATAAACTGAGCCGATATTTGAGGTTTACACAGCTACATTCTCCATGAAAATATGTTAAACGTTTATTTTGTGACCCAGAAAGAATAATAAGAGTAACATTAAAACTAACTAGCTGCCGCCATTGTTGGAAACTAAGCTGGGCCGCGCTATGAATTCTGGGACACAGCTGCTTCTTCTTCTTCGGGGTTTAACGGCAGCTGGCATCCTTGTACATGCAGTGCTGCCATCTTCTGTTTCAGTCCGTTATTACACTCTTAAATCCTGCTACTTATTCCTGCGTCTTTTGCGATCTTACAAAGCTTCAAACGACGCGTCGACTATTAAATCAGTCGTCAACGATTTTGATAGTCGACGTAATCGTGACTAGTCGACTAATCGTGGCAGCCCTATGTGTTATACAGACATTCTTTTATTTTTTCGATCTTTTGTTTGTATTCTTCTCTGTGAGACTGAAGCCGCACATAATTAGCTTGTCAGTAAGGATCAATAATCAGAGATGTTTCAGCCCTCCACCCTATCAAAGTCTTCATGGGAGGAGACTCAAGATGGTGCTCAGGGTAGATGATTCACTTCTGAAGATTGGCCCTTATCTAGAGGGCAGTGAGGCTCATAGTATGACCCTCGTTTCGTGATTCACCCATGTGTGCATGTGTGTCTTCAGGTGTGTGGTCTGGACTGGGGATGACAGAGTGTTCTTCTTCAATCCCACAATCCATCTCTCTGTGTGGGAGAGACCAGGAGAGCTGATTGATCGAGACATCAGCCGCATCATCGAGGACCCGCCCCATAAGAGAAAGAAGACCTCACCTTCAGGTCTGACCCTCACCTCTCTATCCTTCACCTGTGTCTCAACTGTCTCACTTCACTCTTTAACTATGGATTTTACATCTTCCTGACAGAAATCAGCTCTAGCTGTCAATCAACTGGTCTCCATAGGAATGATGAAGATGAAGATAATGACCTTAAACACAGCACCAAGAGGAACAGGTGAGTCTAAACGATGCAGGAGGTGAAAGTGTTTTTGTTTATTTTGTTAGTAAAAGTAAAGATGTTGCTTTGCTGATGTCATCACCAACCTGTGGCTCAAGAGATGGACGTTTGTCTTGTAATCGGAAGGTTGCCGGTTCGAGCCCTGGGTCAGACAATCTTGGCCGTTGTGTCCTTGGGCAAGACACTTCACCCGTTGCTTACTGGTGGTGGTCAGAGGGCCCGGTGGCGCCAGTGTCCGGCAGCCTCGCCTCTGTCAGTGCGCCCCAGGGTGGCTGTGGCTACAATGTAGCTGCCATCACCAGTGTGTGAATGACTGAATGTAGTGCAAAGCGCTTTGGGGTCCTTAGGGACTAGTAAAGCGCTATATAAATACAGGCCATTTACCATTTTTACCATCATTGGTTCTTTATTTTTAGAACAGAGGAGTCGATGTCTCTCGTTCCCCATCCAGGAGGGGTTCAGCTCCTCCCACTGGAACTCCGGATCGCTCACTTCAAGGAAATGATGCTGGAGAGAGGGGTAACATTAAACTCAACACACATGCTGTACACAAGCACTCACTGAAGTACAATTACACCTGAAGTACAAATGTTTCACTGGAAATACTGTGAAAACTCTCAGGATACAGCAACATTTTACAGGTAAAAGAAGTGTATCTACGTGCATGAAAGCTGGTGCATCAACGGGACAATTATAAACAGTCACTGCTCCCCGAACCTCTACAGAGAGAGCTAACAGTAGTGATCATCACGTCTGTGTACATTCCACCTGATACCAATGTAAACACAGCGCTCTCTATCAGCGGGCCCACATAATTGCAGGTGACTTTAATGAGGCTAACATAAAGACTGTGCTCCCAAAGTTCTATCAGCATGTCGAATTTCCCACCAGGGGAGAGAAAACTCCAGACCATGTTTACTCCAACATCAAGCGTGAATATGGAGCCATACCCCTCCCCCACCTTGGCCAGCCGACCACCTCTCCCTCCTGCTCTCCCCCAGCCTACACTCCCCTCAGACGCAGTGCCAGGCCCACCACAAAGACTGCTTCACACCATCTTTGAACAGAGGCGGGGGTTTACGACACCAACTCTCTGCCATCTATAATCCAGTTTTGAGATCCTTCCCAGACGCCTTAACGCCCACTCACATCCTGGACCATCTGACCTCAGGACTTCGCATGATAAGGTGGGGCCAGGTTTCACAATGAACTCACCCGAAACTCTGGCTGATTGGGACCCACACCCAGTTTCACACCTTGGCTCAGACGATTAGAGGATCATCAGGGGGTCCTTTTGTCCCTCTGTGGGGGGAAACTCCCACTAGGTTTATATCTGGGACTCTCCACCATTTGACCTTAGAACTGAAGAAGCTTCTCGGATGAGAGGTGAAACGTCTTCAAGCAACTTAAAGAAGTCCAGACGCTTTTCTTTGCAAGCGCCTTTGACTACGATGACCTGGATGACTGAGAACCTTCACAGACATACTTCCGGTTCCTTGGTGTCCTCATCTCTGCTGACATCTCCTGGACAGACAACATCTCAGCGGTCATCAAGAAGGCCCAACAGCAGCTGCACTAAGGCAGACAGTGAGACTTCAGAGTGTAGTCAAGGCAGGACAGAAGATCATCAGCTGCCCTCTAATTCAATTCAATTTTATTTATATAGTGCCAAATCACAACAACAGTCGCTGCAAGGCACTTTATATTGTAAGGTAGACCCTACAATAATACATACAGAGAATGTATTATTGTATTGTATCTCCCTTCCCTGATGGACATTCATTCCTCCCACTGCCTCAACAGAACAACAAACACCATCAAGGACAGTCCCACCCTGGCTTTGACCTGTTCAGCCTGCTTCTCTCAGGGAAGAGCTACAGGTGCATCAGCACAAAGACCCACAGACTGAAGAACAGTTTCTTCCCAAAGGCCATAACCATCAGTCCCACCCTCTGATTTTTCCCATGTCCGTCTGTAAACCACCACTGTGCAATACTAAATTCTATGTGCAATGACCCAAACTGTATTTATTTACATATGTACTTTTTTCTTTTTTACACCCAATTGTATATTTGTAGATTTTATACTTTTTTGTTCCTGTTGATACTGTTCATATGTATAGTGTTTTTCTTTCATTTTCCTTTACAATACCCCTGTTTATATTTTGTTCTAATGCCACTGTTGGCATGCTAGTCTGCTACGTACACATATATGTATATACTGTTTTACTTTATATAAGCACACATTCTTTCATTATTATTGCCTCTCCTACAGTTTGATTCCTGCCATGTACAAATGGAGGACAACAATACCTCAGCCTGCCTTTTTTGTGCTTTTCTTCTGTCCGTTTTTGTATAGTAAGACACAAAAGTAGTACAAAAGTATAGTAAGATACAGTACATCCTAGTTCCTCAATTTTATCTAGCAGAATATTGAAAATGTAGTGAGGCGGCAAGGTCTCACTATATTTTCATAGTGAGACCTTGCCGACATATATGTCGAGCACAATCAATGGTCTTAGAATTGTCTCCTGGAATGTGAGAGGTGTGGGGAATGCAACCAAAATTAACAAAGTTCTGGCACATTTACAGCAGCTTAAAGGAGATGTGTTTTTTCTTCAAGAGACGCATCTCTGCAACAAAGAAGTGAGGCAACTCAAGAGAAACTGGATCGGCAATATATATCATTCCAAATTTAACGCCAAGGCTAGAGGGACAACTATTCTTATTCGTAATAATATTCTGTTTGAGCAACATAAAGTTATTGTTGATCCAGATGGCCGTTTCACATTTGTGTCAGGAAACTCGCAGGGCTCACTTGTGATACTGGCTAGCGTGTACGGGCCGAACTGGGACGACGACTCTTTTATAGCTAAACTTTTCTCTTCACTTCCAAATTTGGAAAACTATCATCTTATTATTGGAGGTGAGTTTAACTTGGTTCAGGACGCTCTGCTGGATAGATCGTCAACTAAGGCCTGTTCCCTGAATAAATCTGCTAAAACCCCAGAATTTTTCAAAACTCAGCTGTGGATTGTGGATCCATGGCGACATGCGAATCCTACTACTAAGGCATTTTCCTTTTTCTCTCATCCCCACCATACATATACACGTATAGACTTTTTCCTTGTCGATATTAGGTTTCTCTGTAAAATTAGCCATTGTCAGTATCATGCTATCGCCACCAGTTTCTTTTGATGTGGTATTAGCGACCCCGTCTCGACCCATTAAACATTGGAGATTTAACTCTAGCCTGTTGATAAGGGATGACTACACAAATTTTTTGAGGTCACAGTTCTCACTTTTCCTTGAGTTGAATGACTCTACTGAAGTGTCAAGAGGTATTATGGGAAACGTCGAAAGTCTTTGTGTCAAATTTAAAGAAGAAAGAGTTATCTTACACGTCCAGTGTATTGAATAAGATCAAAGATCTAGATGGCAGATATGCATCGAACCCAGATCCTAACCTCTATACAGAACGTGTGAAAGTTCAAGCCAGGCTCAATTTAACCACCACCGCAACAGCTATGGTTCAATTAATTAAGACAAAGCAACGCTTTTTTGAATCCGGCGACAAGGCAGGGAAACTTCTGGCCTATCAAGCCCGTGCCAAAGCAACCTCCAAGCTAATCCCAAAGGTCAAGTCTGCTGCTGGTGACATAATATCGGACCCAGAGGGAATTAATGAAATATTTGTTCGTTTCTAATCCAATCTGTACACTTCAAGCTCTCCCCCTCTATCAGAAGAAACTCTCCAAAATATACATTTTACAAGAATAGAGATCTGATGAAGGGATTAGGGGGACCTATTACTGTAGTAGAGGTACAAGAAGCCATTAAATCCTTAAAGACAGGTAAATTGCCGGGCCCTGACGGTTACTCTGCAGAATACTATAAAGCTAATTCTGATCTTATGGCACCATTGTTGAAAGAAATGTATAATGAAGCCTTTTCAAAATGTCAGTTACCCAAGACTTTGTCTGAAGCTACTATTTGTTTAATCTTGAAAAAGGACAAGGATCCTCTGTTGTGCAGCAGTTACAGACCAATTTCTCTTTTAAATATTGATTTTAAAATACTATCTAAAATCCTCACACTTAGGCTACAACGTGTTCTGCCACAAATTATCGCCTCTGATCAGACGGGATTTATGGCCGGCAGGCACTCATATGACAATTCAAGACGCCTCTTGAATATTATCCACACATCGTGCAACTCAATTCCAGAGGTTGTGGTATCTCTTGACGCGGAGAAAGCTTTCGACCGCGTCGAGTGGAGCTTCCTCTATGAGGTGATGGCTAGGTTTGGCTTAGGGGCTGACTTTATTCTCTGGGTTAAGCTACTATATTCCTCGCCATCCATCTGTATTCGTACTAACAACAACTTGTCTTTGCCTTTTTCACTTGAGAGGGGCACTAGGCAAGGGTGCCCTCTCTCACCCCTCCTATTCGCCATTGCTATCGAGCCTCTTGCAATATGGCTGTGTTCAGAGGATAGATTTAAAGGCATTGCAAGGTCCGGTGTTACCCACAAACTCTCTCTTTATGCAGACGACTTGCTCCTGTACATTTCTGACCCTCTAAACTCATTCCCGGTGCTTTTTGACATACTGGACCAATATGGTACACTGTCAGGATATAAGCTCAATTATCAAAAAAGCGAGTTGCAACCCCTCAATTCCCTGGCCAGAGCCCTTCCCCACTCAATAGTGCCTTTTAAGTGGACAGAAACCGGATTTAGATATTTGGGGTTTTTTTATTTCCTCTTCTATACCTAAAATGATGAGGGAGAACTTCCTATCCCTACTAGAAAATGTTGGGAAAGATTGTGACTGTTGGACTTCTCTACCATTGTCAGTGGCAGGGAGAGTTAACCTGATAAAGATGAGTGTCCTCCCAAAATTCTTGTATCTTTTTCAACATGTCCCAATTTTTCTTACCAAGGCATTTTTTGACAAGTTAGAAAAGATTCTGTCACATTTCATATGGGGAGGGAAACAAGCTAGAATTCGCAAGTCTATTCTTCGGTCCTCTAAAGCTGACGGTGGTCTTGGTCTGCCCAATTTTAGACACTAGAATTTTAGACTCTCCGCAATTTTTGGCATTCCTCCCGACTTGAACTCATCTGGCCCCCTCAAACAGGCCCTAGCCTTTACCACTTTACTAGCTCGGAGGCTTATTCTGTTGAAGTGGAAGTTTCCCCACCCCCCAACTCATGATCATTGGGTGAGAGATGTACTCTTTAACTTAAAGTTGGAAAAACTTGGATTCTCTCTAAAAGGTTCTATTAAGGAATTTAACCAAATCTGGAAATCATTTCTCTTGCTGGTGGACACCATCACTGAGTCTGAAGTGAACTGAGCGAAGCTACATTATAAAGTTTTTTTTTTTTTTAATTTCTTTTTTAAATTATTTTTTATATCTTTTTTATTTATTTTTTAAATCTTATTTATACCTTATCTACTTGTTTTTCCTTTTGTTTTGTTTGGTCCCTTCTCTGCTTTTGTTTTCTCTGTTTTTGTTTTGTTTGTTTTTGTTTGTTTTTTGCGGGGGGGTTGTTGTTTTTTGGGGGTTATGCTTGTTACGTATATGGGTCTTGAGATGGGTTTTTGGTTTTTTGGGGGGGTTTTTGTGTGTGTGTGTGTGTGGGCAGAGACTGGTTCTCTGCGGCGTCATGTCTAGTGTGGACCTGGTAGGGGGAGAATTCGGGTTAGGGGGGTTGGAGGGTATAATGGACATACAACTGTTCTGAAATCAAGATTGACTTTGCTGTTGCTAACTTTGTATGTCATTGTTGAAATCAATAAAACAAATTTGGAAATAAAAAAAAGAAAAAAAAGAATAAGATTCCCACCATGAACACGTACCTCAGCGGCATCAATTTCTTTGCCAAGCTGCTCACAGGTTCGCCATGCCCAACCATTATGTCGTCCCAGATATCATTACTCATCAAAGGTCTCCAGCGCCAGTCACCTGCCACGACCCTACACCACTTACCCCTAACTTCAGATCTTCTACATCGCTGCATCTCTACCCTCCGGCTGAAGTAGCGACTACTTCCTGGCACGCACACTCCTGCTCGCCTTCTTCGGCTTCTTACGCTGTTCCGAATTCACCTCCTCATCTTCGAAATCCCATTCGACTCTTCACCCGTGCTTGAGCGACATCCACCCAGTCTTCGAAGACTGCCTCATTTTCTTCCTCAAACGAAGCAAAACCAATCAATCCGGCAGCCCCACGCCTATATACTATTTCAAAATAAACTCACCTTTAAGTCCCTTTGAATCAGTAACCCATTACCTCCACCTCAGAAAATCTCAGCACGCCTTACCTTCAGATCCACTGTTCATCACCGAATCTGGCCACGCCCCGACCAGGTCATCGTTCCTCTCACACTTTCGCCAAGTGCTCTCGTCTTCTGGGATTCCTCCAAATCTCTTCTCTGGCCATTCCTTTCTCATCGGCGCCGCAACTTCTGCCTCCCGCAAAGGAATCTCTGACCACCTAATCAAGCTCCTGGGTCGATGGTCATCACAAGCCTACCAGTTATACATTCGCAACAATCTCCAAGACCTCCGTAATGCCCAGTCTTCACTCCTGTAGGGGATGATTTCTTGGGGGTTCTGCCCGGCCCGAGAGCCGTCGCCGCAGCACCAGTTTTCACTTCCTCATCCCTCATCGCCCATCGTTACCGAGGATGTGGTCCCAGCTAGTGAAATGGTTATTAAAAAAGGGTAAAAGGTAAATGGCTGCAAATAACTTTGTTGTTTGCAAAACTTGTGCATATGATTTTAAAATTGACAATTTATATTTGCATTTCAAGTTATGAAATATGATTCAATAAACATGTTTGTGGTTGTTACAGTAAAAAATGTAACTTTTTCTACTCGGATTTTATGTTTTTTGTCTGATTTTAGATCAATTGTGTTAATACAGTTTGTCAAAATGAAAACATGACTGTAAATTCAGACACGTGAGGCTGTGCTGAAAAGGATGATACCAAACAAGGCAAAGTAAATAGTTTTTGTAGGTGAAATGTAGCGGGACAATCTAAAAAATGGACAATTATACCCTGGTTAAACTTTTTTTTTTAAGGTAACGCAATAGTTACTTTTGAAGTAATTAATTACTTTTAGGATCTTGTAACTCAGTTACTAAGTCAGTTACTTTTCTGAAGAATTAACTAGTAACTATAATTAATTACTTCTTCAAAGTAACTTGCCCAGCACTGATTGTATCAGGTTTTGCTTCCCCTGCTTTGCCCTGATTTGCCCAGCTGTGTTTCCCTTCTGTCTCCCATTCACTGATTGCTCCCTCTGTGTCATCTCCCTGAGTTTCTCCCTCCGTATCAACAGGCTTTAGGTCTGTTTTGTCAGTTCTCCCAGTATAGGTAATCCTTAGGTTCTGTTTATACACTCTACTTTTCTGTTTGTACCATCATCCCACGCTGTGTGTTCCATCCATCTGCCTGCCAGTTTAGTTTCTGTATTCCCAGTTCAGCCAGTTTTTTGTTTTTGTCATGTGGTAATAAATCTTTGTTTTGATTCTGCACTTTTGGATCCATCATTACTCCTATCCTGCTGGATTTGGTGGATCAGACCCCCACTATCTGAAGAACAATGATCGATCTTCATTCACTGAAAGACAGAATTGAGCTTCATCACAGCCACAATTCTCCGACTTAAAATTATGTTTTACGTGTATCTGTGTCTTTTTTGTATTTGTGTTTAAAATTGTTTCTTTTTCACCTCATGTTGGTTTGAAGATTAAAAAAACTGTATAGATAGCATTATTGATCTTAGTCAATATGTGTAATGCACCTCCATATAAATTAGATTTATTAAGAGTCACCCTGCCAGGATAAATACAGATTGAACCATTAAATTTAAATATTGACCTGTGGCTCTCCTCAGGTGTCTGCATTCTCCACCTGGGAGAAGGAGCTTCATAAGATGGTATTTGACCCTCGATACCTGCTGCTGAATTCAGATCAGAGGAAACAGGTTTGGCAAATTAAAGATTACTTTCATTTCTAACATTTTCATGCAATGTCATGATGTCACGATGACATCAGTGTTACCTGTATGCGTCCAGGTGTTTGATCAGTTTGTGAAGAGCAGGATGAAGGATGAGTACAAAGAGAAGAAGAGTAAATTGCAGAAAGCCAGAGAAGAGTTCAAACAGCTGCTGGAGGAAGCAAAGATCACCAGCAGGTATTCCTCATTCATTATTCAGAGAAGCACTCTTAATTATTCAGCTATGTTCCTGTAAAATATGACCTCACCTCGACTGGCAGCTGTTTGTCGACCAGTCGCTGGGACAAACTGGAGATGCAGATGAGGTATTTCTACCAGAATAAAATTCATTGGAGAATGATTCATTAGCACCAAGAATTAGAGAACTAGGCTAATTCAGCTCCGGAAACAGAACTGTTTTATTGTTTGTACAATTCAAGTATTTATCAGATTTTGCATTTTATAACAACAAATACAAGAACCAAAAGCAAGAAGCAAACAAACAAAAACAACAACAAATAAAAATTATCTGCAAAAGTTGTCACCTTTTCCAAATTTTTCCGTAAACAGAAAACTCCACTCCGCCCTATCAAAAGCCTTCTGTGCATCTAAAGATATAGCCAATACAGGATTTGTTATTTCTATTCAGCCACAGCAGGTGTAGTAATGTCATATTATCGGAAGCAGATCTATTCTTGATAAACCCTACTTGATGGATAATTTGTGGTAGTACAAGCCTTGTTACTAAATCCTTGTCGCCTTTTGGGATTAGTGAGATCACTGCCTGATTAAAACTTGCAGGGAGCCGTCCATATTCAAACGCTTCATGTAATACTTCAGTTAAAAGTGGACATAGCAAGTCTATAAATCTGTGATAAAACTCTGCCGGGAAGCCATCTATTCCCGGTGACTTTCCAGCTTTCATTGCATGGATACCTTCCTTACATCTACCTCAGTTAGGAGTTTCCAATTTGTCCCTACCCTCTTGTGAAATTTTTATTTATTTTCCTTTTATCAAAGAATGCATTTAGCAAATCCATACTTGATCAAATATTTTAAAAATCATGTTGATCTCCGAAGAGGATGTAACTAATTTAGCATCGTTTTCATTGCTGTAATAACATTCTGATTGTTCATTTGCTTAAGTTGTCTTGCTAATAGCCTGCCTGTCTTCTCACCATTCTCATAAAAATTAGTTTTAAGATGAGGGGGCATATTCTCCTTTTTTGTTATAAATTTCATGAAGGATATACTTAAACTGACAAATCTCCGAGATCCAGTTCCGGGTCGCTGCTCTTTTTGTTGTTGTATTTCGCCGTCTACTCGGTATATTTGTATTATTTTCCTTTTCCTCATTTTTGTGATTTTTTCGGACTTGTTTCCAACACTTCAACATGACCCCAAGGCTCACCTACACCAGGGACTCCCTCATCCAGCTGCAGATGCAGCTGCAGCCCAGTCTCCGACTTTTCCGCTCGACGGAGAAGATCATAAAACACCACATCGTAAGAGCAACTGACCCCTGATGGACTCACTCCAGTTTGCTTACCATCCATGCAGAGGTGTAGATGACGCAAAAATCTTCATCTTGGACTCCATCCACAAACATCTGGAGCTCCTGACTCCTCCCCCAGACTTCTGTTTGCTGATTTCTCATCAGCGTTCAACACTCTGCAGCCTCGTATCCTGCCCACTAAACTTTCCACCTGATGAGCAGCTAATCCTGTGGATATTGGACTTTTTGACCAACAGGACTCAGAATGTTCGGGTCAACAACTCTCTCCGGTCTCCGTTCCACCTCCACTGGCTCCCCCCAGGGCTGTGTGCTCTCCCCCCTTCTCTTCATCCTCTACACCGATGACTGCAGATCCACACAGCCCAACTGTCACCTGGTTAAATATGCTGACGACTCAGTTCTCCTGTCACTGCTGTCAGGCCCCTCACAACACCACGGGTCCACTCTGCAGGAGTTTGTAGAGTGGTGTGACAGCTCCAACTTGAACTGAATGTGAGCAAAACCAAAGAGATGGTGGTGACCTTCTCCAGTAGGCAGAGGGATCTGGCTGCTTCAGTCACCACCACCATCCACGGGAAGCCAGTGGAGGTAGTTGAGGAGCACAAATACCTGGGAACCATCTTTGACAACCTCCTGAAATTCTCTGCCAACACAGAGAGATTCTCAGGAGGTGCCACCAACAGCTATACCTCCTTTGGAGTCAGCACAACCATCATGATGACTTTTTACTACGCCTTCCTGGAAAGCATCATGACCTCCATCAGCTGCTGGTTCCCCTCCCTCAGCCTTCATACAGGAACAGACTGCAGCACACCGCATCAGTGTGCTCTAAAATCATTGGCCTACCTGTCAGAACTCTGGCAGGTTTTCAGTCAACAGGCTCTTAGACAGGCAGCCAAAATCATCAACGACCCCTCTCACATTCTTCACCCCGCATTTCAATGGATCCCCTCTGGGCGACGCCTCCGATGCATTTCCTGCAGGACTGAGAGGAGGAGGAGAGAATATCTTTTATGTGAATGAGAATAAAAGGTGTATTTTCTTTCCATAGTGTGAACAACCCTCCAAATATCTACCAGACAAGAGACACAGGGCTTCAATGTAAGACAGGAAATATACACTGACAAAACTCAGAGACACGATACCGACCGAGAACGGAAACTAAAACCAAAGAACTAGAACGTCTTAACCTGGATACGTAATCAGAATAAACTAGAACATAAGATCATAATAATAAACAAAATGCTGGGTCAAATGACCCAGGACCATAACAGTTTCTGGGTTTGAGCTACTTCTTTTTTCGTCATGCAGGGGCCTGTACTTTCATGATGCTCTTGTTCTTGCTCCTCTTCTTTCTCAGGTTTCTGCTGCCTGAGGTAATCACTGAGCACACTGTGGTTCTGACACAACTATCTACAAGCCATACACGTCACATCAGTTGAATGTTTTAACATAGCTATACTGAAATGTATAAATAATCTCTGGGCACATGAAGGACATAATGATCATAAACCCTGTGAGACGTATTCACCATAAGAGTCACTTTCCCCCAGAATCCTTCAAGTTTCATGTTTTAAAGTTTTACTCTCGCCATAACGTAAAGCATCTAAAATTTATTAAGCAATTTATACATTGTGCGATCGTGGCTCAAGAGTTGGGAGTTCGTCTTGTAATCGGAAGGTTGCCGGTTCGAGCCCCGGCTCGGACAGTCTCGGTCGTTGTGTCCTTGGGTAAGACACTTCACCCGTTGCCTACTGGTGGTGGTCAGAGGGCCCGGTGGCGCCAGTGTCCGGCAACCTCGCCTCTGTCAGTGCGCCCCAGGGTGGCTGTGGCTACAATGTAGCTGCCATCACCAGTGTGTGAATGTGTGGATGACTGGTTGTGTAAAGCGCTTTGGGGTCCTTAAGGACTAGTAAAGCGCTATATAAATACAGGCCATTTACCATTCAGCTCAGTTTAATGCTTTTGGTTCCTCGTTCCTTATTGAGGTTCTCTTATTTGCAGTTAAAATAAAATATTTTTTCATGTAGTTTAATGAGCCAAAAAAGGGCTGCCATCAGAATTACTGTTTCCAGCTCTCATATCAAAATATGAATATTCCTGTTTTGTTTTTCTTCTCCAGAACAACTTTTAAGGAATTTTGTGTTCGTTATCGGGATGACCAGCGATTCAGCACTCTCACCAGGAAGAAGGAACAGGAAGTACTCTTTAGCCATTACATCACAGCCTTAAAGAAACGAGAGAAAGAGAACAGAACCAGACTGAGGAAGATGAGATGAGAACATGTCTGAGAAAGAACCTTACAGAACCATCTACAACATTTATAGAACCCTTTTAGGTCCTTCCAAATCTTCAGAAAACCTCCCGGGAACTCCTGTCTCACTGCACTCATGCCTCCCGATTCCTGGATTTAGACTCATGTTTTGAACTGGGACTATCAAACTGTCTGTGGTTTTGTTGGACAAACCTGAATGGGACCAGAACCATCATTCTCAGTAGATTCTCATGGTTCTAGACTTTGTAAATTGTCAGGTGAGTATGAACCTGAACCAACATTAGACCATTTTCTAGGGTGAACTGCACTTCGTCATCTGGATCTGCTGGACTGGATCTAATTCATAGTCTCATTCATAACTGACAGAAACGAAAACCAGAGCACAAAAACAAATGTTCATGTGTCTGACTGTTTCTTTGTCCTGTAAAGACTATTCATTCAAACTTTATCAACACCTCAGCTTCCTAGACTTAAAAATGGACCATAATAACAGATTAAAAACAATAACAAGTAGAAAAAAGACCATAAACAAAGAGATTAGTGAGTAAACACATTTTAAACCAGAAGGGCACTCTGAGGGCAGATAACTGTGTAAAGACAAATACTGAACTAATCTACAGACGAACTCAGAAAAGCCAAACTTCATTTGTGTAATCTGAGAAACAAACAAAAAACCCCAAAAAGGAATGAATACACGAGCTCTTTAGAGGCTCTCCCTCCTCTGTAAAGGTAAGCATGAATGCAAAAACAAAGAGAATAGAGAGCCACAATCCTCTGACCTTTCATATGCAAAGGGAAAAAGGTGGGAAAGATATGATAACATCAAGCTTGCAAATATCAGCGAGTTTAGTCAGGTGCTGATAATGCTGGGCATACACTGTGCGATTTTTTTTGGCTCGTTTTGGTCATCAGCCCGAGTTTCGCCTTCATCGTGTGGCGTGCATCGTGTAGTATACGTGGGGTAACGAGAAGCGATTAACACCTCACGACCAGCTCCCGATCATCAATCGCTCGGTCGTAAGAAAATCAAACCTGTTTGAAATCCCGTCGGCCGTCGAGAGGGCGTCACCGCAGCCTCTCACGCCGTCGGCCGTCGAGAGGGCGTCACCGCAGCCTCTCACGCCGTCGGCCGTCGAGAGGGCGTCACCGCAGCCTCTCACGCTGCGCACGCGCAAACACAGAAATGAAAGTGAAAAGAAGCAGCACGGCAGTGCAGCGTGTGATCTGGACACAAGCGATGGAGGCACAACTTGTAGAACTTTGGAAAGCTCATCCGAGCCTTTTCGATGTGGCCTCACAAAATTATCACGACCACAACAACCGTGAAAATAGTTGGATTTACATGCTGCTAAATCACAGCTGCCTGATCATGTTTTTCATTAGCAATTTAGCAAAGTTGATGGTGGTGGTGTGTCTGTGTGAGTGAAAGACAGAGAGGGAGAACGAGAGACAGATTTTCTGTTATAAGCTTCATGTTATGGACGCACAGTGTGAGCACTCAGGTCGCATCAGAGCATCGGGCGGTATAGTGTGAGACCTGCATCGTGACCTATGAACTTCTCACCCCTGCAAGTCAACCGTGCAGTTTGAGCAGGAGCTGAATAACACGAATGAAAAAATTGCACAGTGTTTGCCCAGCTTAAGTGGAGTGCTTCCAGGAAACAGACTCAGCAACCCTGAGGACTTGGTGTCAGGTACCACAAGGAACCTTAGAGGTCTGTCACGTCCAGGCCCATGGAGTCCTGCTGTGCAGTGTGCTGGTCTTTGGATTCTTGGTCTGTAGAATTAATGTTTATGGAGTCTACGTCTATGAAGATCTGACCTTGGTGGCTCTCAGCTTTTGCACTTGTTTTTAATAGTGTGTTTTCTGTTCAGTGTGTGTTTACAGTGTGATCCTTTAACTTCAGTTTGTGTTTGATTCCTGGAAACAAACCTATAGACCCCATTAAGAAATCTGACTTTTACAAGTTTTCCAGAAATTCTCATCTGCTGTAGAAAATGGCAAACTAGGAGACTTGGCAGTTTGATTGGCCATTCGATGTACTCTGGGAGTTGTAGGGGATGTTGGTGTAGCTCCTTCAGTTTCTCAAAATACCGCCTGATTACTAACCGAGATTGAAATTATCAAGGGCTCAAAATGTCATAAAAAGGAAGTGACAACCCTTCTCAATTGATCACATGATGTTAAACTGCGTTTTGGGACTTTTTGCCACTGACTTGAAGTCTTCCAGACTCTCTACTCACACAGTAGAAGAAACACAACAATGATCAATGGGGTTTTTTAAGGTGGCATGATTAATAAAATTGTTATTAATAAATTTACACTGTAAGATTTTAAAAAAAACATTCTGCATTCCTCTAACATCTTTATTTCTGGCAAAATCAGTTCTTTCTTACTAACCTTTGTATACATTTTTACATTTTTTCAGGGTTCTTGTCGTTACTTGATACTTATTGTCACAGCACTATAAACTGTATGTAATTTTCTGTCTGTAAAAATGCTGAATTACAAAAATGTCTGTGTGAATCCCTCGTGGTGATCTGATGTCACCGTCTTAGCAGCAACAAACTTCAACAAGCATCTGAGAGCAGAGACCCCGGGAACAGGAACAGGAAGCACCTGCTCACACTGTTTGCCCCGAGGACTTGGCCAGCAGAGAGACAGTCCCTCAACCACCACATGTGCACCTGACTCACCTGTCCCTTCTGAACAGTTTCACCTGACCCAGCTTCATTTATAAAGTGTGCTACTGTTTGTGGTCAACAAACAAACAAACAAAACCCATTTGGTGTAATCCCTGCCCTCACCAATGGGCACGGTGCGCTGTTGTTGAGCAGGCTTTGTGTCACGATGTCCTGATTGGGTGTTTTGTTTTTTTGTCTTCTCATTGGATGTCTGTGTTGAAATGATCTGTGTGTTCTAATGTTTCATTGGCTGTTGGTCCTGCCGTGTTTTAAATTAAACTGTCAAAACTAAACTGCTGTGTTCTTTAAGATGATATTGCATTTCTGTTTCAGGTGAAATCTCGGCCCAGACCCGCACTAAACTGTGGGGTTAAAGTCTTCAGTTTAACTTGAGCTGAAGGTCGTTGAACATGAGCTAAATTTGACAAATATTCACTTCCTGTTTCTAGGGTATGCCAGCTGTTCCTTCCTCCAAAATCTGACATGACATTATTTGGATGATGTATATCAATGAAAGCCCCCCAAAAATCTGAACATATGGAATTTTTTTAAACCATAAACAGCAGCACAAAGCAAATGTAAGAAAAAAACACATACATGTGATTGTTTTATAAAAAGAAATGTATATTTTTCTTTATTTTTTAAGTTGCTTTCACAAACACATTTTTCTTACTTTGTGTGTGCATGTGTTCCTGCCTGAATGTGCACATTTGAGAAGAAATGTCCGTGATCTTCATAATATCCATATCCCCAATAGGCCAGCAAAGTGCACCATGATGAGACCTGGAAACCAGATTTTCAGGGCCGAGTACAATAACCTCAGTTTGATCTGAATTAAGAAGCAGAAAGTTAGCAGCCATCCAGGTCTTTATATCTTTAAGACATTCCTGCAGTTTAACTCATTGGTGTGTGTTATCTGGCTTCATGGACAGATAGAGCTGGGTGTCATCTGCATAGCAGTGTAAATGTATGCTATGTCTTCTAATGATGCTGCCTAAGGGAAGCATGTATAATGTAAACAGAATTGGTCCTAGCACTGAACCCTGTGGAACTCCATAATTAACCTCAGTGTGTGAAGAGGACTCTCCATTTACATGCACAAACTGGAGTCTGTTAGATAGATATGATACAAACCACTGCAGTGCAGTACCTGTAATACCTACAGCATGTTCTAATCGCTCTAATAGGATATTATGGTCGACAGTATCGAACGCTGCACTGAGGTCTAGCAGGACAAGCACAGAGATGAGTCCACTGTCAGAGGCCATAAGAAGATCATTTGTAACCTTCACTAAAGCTGTTTCTGTGCTGTGATGAGCTCTGAAACCTGACTGAAACTCTTCAAATAAACCTCTGCAGATGATCTGTTAGCTGTTTGACAACTACTCTTTCAAGGATGTTTGATATGAAAGGAAGGTTGGAGATTGGCCTATAATTAGCTAAGACTGCTGGGTCTAGAGATGCTTTTTGAGTAAAGGTTTAACTACAGCCAGCTTGAAGGCCTGTGGTACATAGCTGATTATTAGAGATAGGTTGATCATATTTAAGATCGAAGCATTAATTAATGGCAGGACTTCTTTGAGCAGTTTTGTAGGAATGGGGTCTAAAAGACACGTTGATGGTTTGGAGGAAGTAATTATTGAAGTTAACTCAGAAAGATCAATTGGAGAAAAAGAGTCTAACTTAACATCAATGGTACTAAGAGTAGCTGTAGATAATATTACATCTGTGGGATGATTACTGGTAATTTTTTCTCTAATGATAAGAATTTTATTTGTGAAGAAGTTCATGAAGTCATTACTAGTTAACGTTAAAGGGATGGTTGGCTCAACAGAGCTCTGACTGTTTGTCAGCCTGGCTACAGAGCTGAAGAGAAACCTGGGGTTGTTCTTATTTTCTTCAATCAGTGATGAATAGTAAGATGTTCTGGCTTTACGGAGGGCTTTCTTATAAAGTAACAAACTATTTCTCCAGGCTAAATGATGATCCTCTAAATTTGTGACACGCCATTTCCTCTCCAGGTTACGAGTCATCTGCTTTAGGCTACGTGTTTGAGAATTATACCACGGAGTCAGGTACTTCTGATTAGAGACCTTAGTTTTCACAGGAGCTACAGTATCCAGAGTCGTACGTAGTGAGGAGGTGAAATTATTAACAAGATAATCGACCTCTGTTGGGGTAGCGTTCAGATAGCTGCTCTGCTCTGTGTTGGTACAGGGCATTGAAGATGATAACAGTGGGTGGATTATATTCTTAAACTTAGTTACAGCGCTTTCAGAAAGACATCTACTGTGATAACGTCTACTCTCCACCGCTGTGTAATCAATTATTTCTGTCAATCGCAAGAACTGTGAGAGTGGGTTTCGCCTGCTTGGCTGGAAGACTAATTGAGGTTATGTCAGAAAGCACAAATGGTGTGATGACTGGATTCTGCAGCCAAAGATGGAGGAAAGCTTTCAAGCCAAAAGTGCTGAGCTGGTGAGCAGAGTCATAGTACATAGAAATATGTGTCTGTGGTGTTTTGAGCAACTGGCAGACAGTTGGTATGTTGGTATATAAGATAGCCGTTCACAGTGGACACAGATGCTTCTTTTACTCCTCTTTCAAACCTGTCCTCTCTGTCCAACATGTGAACATTTGCATCCTTAAAGCAGTGACCTTTGTCCTTTAGTACAGCCGAGCCTTGTCCCGTGGAGGTGGCTCTTCTATGTTGTGCGTTTATAAAGTGGATGTTTGGTGTCTCCAGTGTAGAGGTCTGAGCACTCCTCCCTACACTGTACAGCTACGCTACATTGTTGAGGTTGTGTGTGGGATGAACCAGTTTGTGTCTGAGTGTGTGGCTGGGTACACTGGGATGTCGTGCTTGGAGAAGACTCTCCTGAGTTTCTCTGATAAACCTGCCACATGAGGGATGACAGTTGTTCTGTTTGTCCTTCTGATCCTCTCTAGTTGGTGTCTGACCGTCTTTCCTGTGCATCTTAGTTGATTTGATGAAAGCCCAGCTGGGATAACCACATGTTTATGAGCTTTGGTAAATGGTAAATGGCCTGTATTTATATAGCGCTTTACACATCCAGTCATCCACACATTCACACACTGGTGATGGCAGCTACATTGTAGCCACAGCCACCCTGGGGCGCACTGACAGAGGCGAGGCTGCCGGACACTGGCACCACCGGGCCCTCTGACCACCACCAGTAGGCAGCGGGTGAAGTGTCTTGCCCAAGGACACAACGACCGAGACCTTCCAAGCTGGGGCTCGAACCGGCAACCTTCCAATTACAAGGTGAAAGCTACAATTGCCCGGGTGGTGGGAGTCAAAGAGGAGGTACTGGTCCGTGTGTGTGGGCTTCAGGTAAACTTTGCTGTTAACATTTCCATTCTCCCCAGTGTGCACACTACAGTCCAAAAACAGCAAACTGTTATCTTTGTGTCTTCCTGGTGAACTTTATGTTTCTATCCACTGAGCTGATGTGAACCATGAAGGTGTCTTCTTCTTGGGTTTTAATTTTGTTCCAGGTTTCTTCCATATATCTGTACCAGTGGCTAGGTGCTAGAGAGTTCTTTGAGAGTTTGTGCTCGGGATGAACCAGTTTTTGTTTCACAGTGTTGCTGGGTTGGAAGTGCACTGGGATGTCATGTTTCAAAAACTTGAAGTCCAGTCATCTTCTTTTCAAGCTCCTTAGACTACCATGAATAAGAACCTCCACAGAGATGTGGAGGAGTTCCTGTCTATGTTCTCCCTTGGTTCTTCAGCTTTCCTCCACAGTCCAGACACATGCCTGATAGATTAATTTGTGTTTCCATATTGGCCATAGATGTAAATGATTGTTCCTCTCTTTGTGCTAACCCTCAGATCACCTGTGGAGGTGACCCCACCTCTCTTCCTGTGACAGCTAAACGTACCCTAAATTGGTTAAGCTGTAAAGAAAATGGATGGCAAAAACACACCAGCGGGTCGAGACAGCCGTCTCCTTCTCTAAGTAATCACTATCATCCAGCTGCTCTTTGTCTGTTACTATGGCAACCTGAGATCATGGCAGAGGAAACAATTATGGGCTGGTAGACACACACACAGTGCGGCAGTGTATGTGTATGTGAGAACATCCACATGTGGTCACCCAGATGTAGTATTGAGCAGGTCAAAGAAATCAGGAAACAAAGCCCAGCCTTGACATTTTTGTCCTGCCTTGTTCACACATGATGTGGCCCAACTATCATCACATCTCACGGCTGTGGCACAGCTGAAGCCCTGGAGGTGAGAACATGGTCATCACAAACATGATTTCTGAGTGGCGACTCCACCCATGCCAGCCTCAGTACTGACACAAAGAACAGGTCTGAGTCTGAGACGCTGCGGGCTGATATACAGTCACTGACCTGAGTCCAGCTGGCCTTTCTTTTCCTTCTCCTCCACCTCACACCTGTCAAACCAGTTTGACCGCAAAGGTGTACTTTCCGCTTGTTGTGTCCAGGTGAGACAGGTGACATTGTCTATGTGCTGAGCTATTTTAAAGATAGTGTAGCTCCTAAATTAGATAACTCCTGGTTAATGCCCACTCTTACTACACTATTACTGCATTAAACCAAAGTCCTAGTTATTTTGAGGCATCATCTATATTACCTTTAATAAAGGACATAACGCCTGAATGTAAAGAATCACCAGAAAAACCCGATAAAAAAGTCTTCCACAGATTTAAGGCCACATCGCTGCTGAACTTTGGTGCAGCACTGACACCTGTTGCTTTTTTGATGTGGCAGCAGCAGAACATTAAAACAGCTCATTTATTCAACTTTTTGTTTTTCTGGTAAAAATCCAATTATATCAAACATTGATATTTTTATTAACCCTTCAGAGCCCATAAACCCCAGAGGTAATAAAAGAAATCCCCCCTGAGATTTCAGATATTTGTCTTTGTCAGCAGGTGGTTTCTGCCTATTTAGTACTGACCATAACAAGAATTTAGAGGAAAAGGGGGTGGGACTCATTTCAGTTCAATTTTATTTATATAGCGCCAAATCACAACAACAGTCACCTCAAGGTGCTTTATATTGTAAGGCAGACCCTACAATAATACATACAGAGAAAACCCAACAATCATATGACCCCCTATGAGCAGCACTTTGGTGACAGCGGGAAGGAAAAACTCCCTTTTAACAGGAAGAAACCTCCAGCAGAACCAGGCTCAGGGAGGGGCGGGGCCATCTGCTGTGATTGGTTGGGGTGAGAGAAGGAAGACAGGATAAAGACATGCTGTGGAAGAGAGACAGAGATTAATAACAGATATGATTCAGTGCAGAGAGGTCTGTTAACACATAGTGAGTGAAGAAGAAACACCCAGTGCATCATGGGAATCCCCGGCAGCCTACGTCTATTGCAGCATAACTAAGGGAGGATTCAGGGTCACCTGGTCCAGCCCTAACTATATGCTTTAGCAAAAAGGAAAGTTTGAAGCCTAATCTTGAAAGTAGAGATAGTGTCTGTCTCCTGAATCCAAACTGGAAGCTGGTTCCACAGAAGAGGGGCCTGAAAACTGAAGGCTCTGCCTCCCATTCTACTTTTAAATACTCTAGGAACAACAAGTAGGCCTGCAGAGCGAGAGCGAAGTGCTCTAATAGGGTGATATGGTACTACAAGGTCATTAAGATAAGAAGAATAAGCCCTCACTAACCTAGGACAGCATACTACCAGGGTAAACTAATTTCCCCTTGTGGGACAATAAAGAAATTGAATTGAATTGAATTGAATTGAATACTAGCTGTCATTGATCTTCATAAAAAAGAAACAGCCCCATGCCCCCTGTTGAGCCACACACTGCAATAACCTGAACTAGTAATGACTATATGAATTTTTCTACAAATAAAATTTTAACCATTAGAGGAAAAAGGTATTTACAGCGGTCCCACAAATCTATAATTAAGTGCAGCAACTTTAATGATTTTAATAATCCATCCATTATCTTTGGCTTAAATGAAATTAGGTCATGGTGGTAGCTGGAATACCGTGCTTCTCCCCAACACATCCCAGCTCTCCTGAGGGATACTGGGGCTCTCACAGGTCAGATGAGAGATGGAATCTCTCTGGTGGGTTCTCGTCTACCCCGGGGTTTTTTCCTGGAACACATCCACATGGAGGTGCTCTGGAGGCACCTAACTTGCTACTACATCCACCTACCTTGCAGAAGTAGTGGCTCTACTCTAAGGCTGATCCCAGCCACCCTGCAGAATAAGCTCAATTTAGCTGCTTTTATTCACAACCGTGCTCTCTTGGTAATTACCCAGATTTGATGACCACAGGTAAGGGTTATGATGTAGATTAACTGATAAACTGGAAGCTTTTGCCATGGTCTCTCTGGCTGGCTCACACTGGCTACCAGAGATGGGCAGTAACGTGTTACTTGTAACGATTACTGTAATCTGATTACTTTTTCAGGTAACGAGTAAAGTAAGGGATTACTATTGCAAACGGTAATTAGATTACTGTTACTTTCCCGTAGGAACGCTGCGTTACTGCGTTACTAAAACCGTGATTTTTTGCGAGAATGTCTCATGACAGTGACGTAAGCGAGTGCGACGTTCGTGACAACAGCTGTGTGCAGATCAACAGTGGATCATATATCGAGTGCAGAGAGAGTATGAGCGTGCAGCGTTTAAAGCGTGGAAGCACTGACCTTACTTTGAGTTTGATTCCATAAAAAGTGACAAAAACATTAGTGTCCGCTGTGCGTGAGAAGAAAACTTCTTTTTACAGCGAAAAAAACCCTAAACTTCCAACAAGCACCGAGTAGCTACGACGTAATGGGAAACTCACAGAGAAACTCACGGATTCTTCCACTGACCGCGGCACACCTGCACCAGGGTAAACCTCCGCCTACCCCACTCCTGCTTTACAGGTGAAAATAGAGCAACAGGACCGCTGAGTCTTTGACTTTATTTATTTTCTGCTGTGTTTTACTTGCATCTATTTGAAAGACTGAGTGTAAACACAAAAAATATTTTATTTTATGTGCTGGAATGTGCAGAAAATAGGTTTAAATGTTAAACTAATTTCTTCCAGTCAGTGAATGTTGCATATAATTTAATATTTGCTTGATGCATAAAGTTAAAAGATTAAAACTAATAAAACAAGTTTTAAAAAGAGACTTTTCCATTTGATTACATTTTGTATGATGGATTATGCAGAAAAAGTAGAATTGGGCTGAAAGATCTATCACTTTATCAGCTACTCAGGTTGTAAATCGTGTTTTTAAAAAGTAACTAAGTAACTAAGTAACTAATTACTTTTGAAAATGAGTAATCAGTAAAGTAAGGGGATTACTTTTTGGGGGAAGTAATCGGTAATTAGTTACTGATTACTTTTTTCAAGTAACTTGACCAACACTGCTGGCTACAGGTTTTGTTTTCTTTCTTCCCCCCCCCCCCCCCCTCACTCACTGTACATGTATAGCACTGAGGTGTTCCATATTGTAAATAAACCGTCTTTGTTTGTGTGCAAAGAACTCTGTCTGCGCTTGAGTCCGTCCAGTAGCCATGACAGCTTTGCCTTCTGGCTCACCTCTGTCTTCATCACTGCAGTCCGGTACAATGCCTTCATTACTCTGCACCAATGTGCTGGTCCAACTCCAAAAGGTTTAAGGCTTCTCCTTCACTTGAGCCAACCTCTCTACCCCAACCCATAGGAAGCTTTTGACTGTTTTCCAGCCAATAATCATGGTATCAGTCTTGGAGGTTCCAACCTCAGCCCAGTCAATACACACTCTCCAAGTCTACAAATCAAATGTAGGCTGAATGGGCGAAGTCTCATCATCCTTCCATCCACCCTGGAAGGGTGAAGATCTGGACCACTATGTCTGTGTAGGTTCTCAGTCATCCAGGTCATCGTAGTCAAAGGAGCTTGCAAAGAAAAGCGTCTGGACTTCTTTAAGTTGCTTGAAGACGTTTCACCTCTCATCCAAGAAGCTTCTTCAGTTCTAAGGTCAAATGGTGGAGAGTCCCAGATATAAACCTAGTGGGAGTGACCCCCCACAGAGGGACAAAAGGACCCCTGATGATCCTCTAATCACCTGAGCCAAGGTGGGAAACTGGGTGTGGGTCACAATCAGCCAGAGTTTCAGGTGTGTTCATTGTGAAACCTGGCCCCACCTTATCATGCGAATTCCTGAGGTCAGATGGCCCAGGATGTGAGTGGGCGTTAAGGCGTCTGGGAGGGATCTCAAAACTGGATTATAGATGGCAGAGAGTTGGTGTCGTAAACCCTGCCTCTGTTCAAAGATGGTCGCTCACAGTGGACATAGATGGCTTCTTTCACTCCTCTTTCAAACCATCTGTCCTCTCTGTCCAAAATGTGAACATTGGCATCCTCGAAAGAGTGACCTTTATCCTTAAGATGCAGATGGACTGCTGAGTCTTGTCCTGTGGAGGTGGCTCTTCTGTGTTGTGCCATGCGCTTGTGAAGTGGCTGTTTGGTCTCTCCAATGTAGAGGTCTGGGCATTCCTCGCTGCACTGTACAGCAAACACCACATTGTTAAGTTTGTGTTTTGGCGTTTTGTCTTTCGGGTGAACCAGTTTTTGTCTGAGCGTGTTGCTGGGTCTGAAATACACCGGGATGTCATGCTTGGAGAAAACTCTCCTGAGTTTCTCTGATACACCGGCTACATAGGTGTACCATCTTTGAACAGAGGCGGGGTTTACGACACCAACTCTCTGCCATCTATAATCCAGTTTTGAGATCCCTCCCCAGGCGCCTTAACGCCCACTCACATCCTGGGCCATCTGACCTCAGGAATTCGCATGATAAGGTGGGGCCAGGTTTCACAATGAAATCAGCCGAAACTCTGGCTGATTGGGACCCACACCCAGTTTCCCACCTTGGCTCAGGCGATTAGAGGATCATCAGGGGGTCCTTTTGTCCCTCTGTGGGGGGTCACTCCCACTAGGTTTAAATCTGGGACTCTCCACCATTTGACCTTAGAACTGAAGAAGCTTCTCGGATGAGAGGTGAAACGTCTTCAAGCAACAAGTCCAGACGCTTTTCTTTGCAAGCTCATCTGGACCACTGTTCCACAGCCAGGTCAGAACCTGCATTTCTACTACCACATCCAGTTTTCAGCAGTTGGCTGGATCTTCTTTCCCTGCAGTCTGGAATAAACTTTTCCCAGGAGACTGAGCAGAGCCATGCCCCAGTAATTGAAGCACACCCTCCGGCCCACCTTTTCAAAAATGGGAATCGCAGCCCTGATCTACCATTCTACAGGCACCAGATGAAATCAAATATAAACAGGCATTACAGTGTTAATACTTACATGCTGATCGCCCTTTTTTGCCAACCAAATGCTTCAAGCTCCCCCCTGGCCTGGCTCACTGAGAGTTCTGGTTTCGCCAAGGTTCAGCTGTGTGGCAGGTAAGGCAGGACTCAAACCCAGCACTTGGAAACCTAGGGGTTTTCAATTTGGGGTGAAGTTAAGCAGCTTGAACAGATTCATTCTTTCTCTTCTATTAATCTCTCTAGTGCAGGGGTCGGCAACCTTTCTGATGACGAGTGCATCTAAAATTTCCTCAGAAGTCAATGTGCCATATGAATTTAATAACACTCTATTAACAGTTACACACTACAAAGAACAACTTGGAATTACATTTGTTCGCAGATGTTGGCAGCTATCAGCGAATAGTTCTCAGCTATTTGGAAACAAAAATAGACACTTTAACATGAACATAACAGCAAATGAACCGTACAACAGAAAATGCAAATGCTATTTATGGTCTCCTCACAACAGTGATAAGAAAAATAAACTGGGCCAATATGGCATGTTTGTCAATACAGGGATACACATGTTAATGTGATCTCTGGTCTCCCACTGAGAGACACAGGTCTCCGAGTGTCCAGCATTCAGACGAGACTTACAAATGTGTGCAATATGATCCAGAAATGTAAAGTTGTCTCTACAAATGTGCACGAGTGTGTTACATTTGAAGCTTTGACCGCACCCGCTTCCATTTATAAACACGTGAAAGAGTCGCCTGAGACCGAATGATCACGTGACATGCCCACCTGGCTTTACGTTTCCGTGACTTTAATAATGAATGTTTCCTACCTGGAGCTTATCTTGAATATCATGTTTTTCCTCTTTTTATTAACATTGTGCTTCTTTTTAGAACAAGTACCATCCATCCATAAACAAGTAAGATACTCATTTCTTACAATTGTTAGTTTTAACCATTTTAAAAACGAACAACTTAGGGCAAAATAAGCAAAAAAAAACCCACAATGCAGTGCAATACTAATGTTTTGTTTTTTAGACCAAATCCCTTATACAGTTACAGACTCTGATGATGAGCAACCTCCAAAATAAAGCTTCCTCAGGAAAGTGCCAGGTAATAATGTAATGTTTAGTGTGTGTATATATATATGTGTGTGTGTGTGTGTGTGAGAACAGGAACCTTTGTAGACGAGTTGTGTGTTAATTTTTTAAACATTTTTCTAAACAGCCTCGGCCGCTCTGTAGTCTGCCCCCAACATGATGCCCCGGGCAGCTATGCGACCTCCCCAGCAAATAGTCTGCGTTCAGTTCCTTCTCTAACGACGGTATGCTTTGAAACAACGAGCTGCATCACAATTTCATTGTAATCTTAACTTCAAAACACTAATTTATGCTGCTGAATGTCATCATATTTTGCTTGTTTAGATTTCTGAGGCAAGTTCTAAAATGTTGTACTTTGACATTTTGCATAGGATTTCATGTATGTTAAAAGGCTAAATTGTAAACAGTTTTAACAGATTGAACTACTCAAACCTAAATGCAAAATGTGAAAAATTATGGATAGTTATATATTTTTTTGTCATCACAATGCTTATCCAGTTTATCACAAGCCAGTATTTGTTGTGTTATTGTTCTTTTCAACAGATGCAGCCTTCCAAAAGCTTATAATCATGGTGACAGAGCTGATCAGAGAAGTCAGGGACCCCGGCGAGGAGTTCAGAGCCCCCGTTAATCCTGCAGCACTGAACCTGTTGATGCTGGGGTATTGCCTCTGGATTAGCCTTTGCACAACATGGATGAGATGAACAACTCTGCAATGACTGGAGGCAAATGAAGCAATGGTCAGTTCTTAAAGGTTATGTGACTTTTGTAACCCTGAACTTTAGAAATTGTCAAATTCAGTTAAACTGCTTAAAAATGTCGTCAAGCAACTTAAAGAAGTCCAGACGCTTTTCCTTCCAAGCTCCTTAGACTGCTTAAAAATGGCCTTGTCCTGTATGTTCTGCTTGAATATACAACAGCAGGCTGTCATTGGAAGATCTAACAAGCAGGAATAGAAATGCATTTCACTGCAAATAGTTTTTTGCCTCTAGAAAATTGGGCTTTGAGCTTTTCAGCTAATGGGCTCTTTGGGAATCAAAGTCAGGCAGCAGTTTACTGATTTCTGCCTTGTGACTTTCATCTTAATCAGCCTAGTAGTTCAGATGCTTTCTCCCTGCTGAAGACAACTGACAAGAGGTTATTCATATTTAAGCTCTAATTTGGCCTTTTTTCCTTCTTTCTGTTTGTTTGTGGCCTAGATGGCCCGACTCAGCACGTGGGGGTAAACGCTGTTTCTGAGTTTGCCTTCGCCCAAACAGAGCAGAAATGTCTCCACTACGCTCCAGATCAGATGGGTGGTGCAGAATGGTCGATATTCAGCCCGAACCCCGAGTAAACTTTAAAAAAAAAAAGTGACTTGTAACCAATACATGTAACACAACTTTTTAAAAAATATAATAAATTACTTTGTTATTGATACAGAGATGTCTTTTTTTTTTTGCATATAATGGGTTTCCTGTTTGTAGATCATACACAATTGTCTTTTTTGCAGGTTTAAGTATTGCTGGTAATTTGCAGCAGTTTAGTATTGATAGAAATGCCTATTAAGTACAGTTTTTTAAGTACTGAGTTTTAATCATGATTTTATTGTTTCAATAGTAACTAAGGGTGCAAAGTGATAGAAAATCAACATCAGAGTTCAGTGATTCAGTATCAGACTCTAACATTGTTTCAACATTAACAGTGTTTGACAGTTTGACGTTAAAACAATGTCAGCGTTCAACATTGATTCAATATCAAATTCTGATGTTTCAACATTAACAGAGGGTGCAAACGTGACGTTACATCAATATCAGATTGATTCAATAGAATTGCCTGATATTGATTTAACATTGTTTCAATGGATATTTTCTATCTGGGATTGTTCCCTCATCCACCTGCTGTCTCGTGGAAGCTCTGCTATAGCCACACAGCAAAATCTCCAGTGTTAGATTAACACTGGAGATTTTGCTGTGCACCACCAAGAAACTGAGTTATTTTTACACATCTGCCAGCATCTGGGCAATCCACCACTTTTCATTGTTTATACCGTTCCCAACGACAAAAAAAAAAACTATCGGCCCATAAAAAGGAAAAATCACCATCAGGGTGATTGCCTGATGGCCAGTCGAGCTATGGTTAGCTATGGTTAGAGCCCACTCCTATCATATTTTTCAGTAATTAACACTTCAATAGTAAATATGAACAAGTCATCTTTATGAACCAGCTGTCGTCTTTATTCATTTTCTGCCACTTCCTGTTCTGATCTTTATTCTGCAAACCTGTGTCCAGTTTGCTCATCACCTGTGTGTGTCAAATCACAGTTTTCACGTTGTTCCTGTTTCATGATCATTTTTTATCATGAAGACAAAAGCCAGCCTTTCATCAGCCATGTGGAGATGAGGAGCAGCAAGAAGCAGTGAGGTGTGGTGGAGGTGAGTGACCAGCAGAGGGAGACATAACTCAGAGGACTCAGCTTCCAGAGTGAGGGATGCTGGGAGGAGGAAGAGGAGGAGGTGACACCAGCAGAGGCTGCAGAGATGCTAACAGCTCAGACACACAAACACACTCTGGCAGGAGCTAACTGCTAACACACGCAGAGAGACAGACACTCACACAGGCAGAGAGACAGACAGACACACACACACACACAGGCAGACAGGTAAAGGCAGGCTGAAGCTGGCAGCACACACACTTTGTGTGAACTAGCTGCTGTTAGCATGCTGTGGAGAGAAGGCTAATCTACTGACACACACACACACACACACGCAAAGCAATGCAGTGTCCAGGGCTTTCAATTGGACGGTGAGTGATTTATCAGTTAGACCCTTAGGTGTGTGTGTGTGTGTGTTAATATGTTGATGACAACTGCTATGTGCTGCTGCTGTTGCCATGGAAACAGTCATGTATTTGTTCTGTCAGAGAAGTCACCTGTCAGACATCGAACATGTGATCAGTGCCAGGTGAGTAAGAAGGTGTGTAGCTGTGCAGCCACAGTTGCAGAGTGCTCCTACCTCTGTGTACTGCTTGGTACAGCAGTATGCAGCTGCGCTACCACACTGAAGTCTAGTTCTCCTTTGCCGGTGAAGATCTGGAACCTGCTCGCTAGAAGTTTAACTTCCAGGGAAAAGCTTCTTTATTTTGGAATGACGTCAGACACTTACAGAGGTTTTCATCAGATTTATCAACCATGATTCTGGTTTTGGTTTCCTGCGCTGGATGAGGTTTTTGTGTTTGATTGATTGCTCTACACTCTTGGTGTAACTGCAGCCCATGGCCACCAAACGTTAGAACGCCTCAGAAGAGAATCCCTGTCAGTGTGGACGTGAAGCTGTGTGCAATCTAAACCATGCCGCAGCAGATTAATGACTGCCCTCATGTTGTGGACATTCTCAGACATTCTCTTGGCAGACGTGTGGTCCATTTTTTGGGATATTCTTCAGTAGTTTGGGTTGGGATCATCACTGCTGGCAACTAGGAGTTAATGCAGTGTTTCAAAATAACTACCCAGAGAGCTGCCTGGAGAGATCTCAGCATGGTCACCAGTAGTGTAGTAGTGTGACGTGCTTCTACTTATACTGACTGTGTGTTCTTGGTTGTGTGTGCGAGCACAGGTGCAGATGTAGTCAAACCTCAGATTGACAAACACTTGAGTGGGGGGCGGAGCCTGCAGGTGGTGATGTCAAAGCGAGGAGCAGGAGGGCGGGGTAAGGGGGAGCGACTGGACACCATGGCAACTCTTCAAGCAGCCAATGAGGAGCTCAGAGCAAAACTGACAGAGATCCAGATCGAACTACAACAGGAAAAGAACAAGGTAAGGACTACAAAACCCAGAGTATCCCAAAAAGTTGATCCTGTTTATTTGGACGTTTTCAGTGGGAGAAATGTTTCATCATCAAGTGACGTCTTCAGTCTCTGCTGACTGCAGGTTTCCCCAAACTTATAGACAGTTCATTGCACAATAACTGAAAGTAGCCCACTGAATGAACAATGGGCTGTGAGTTCAGTTTATGATCATTAGTATGCAAAGTGACATGACCACTGATCAGTGTCCATGAGTACCTTTCACAGAGAGTTGGAGAATGGCTGCAATCACAGCATTGTAAAATGGTAAATGGCCTGTATTTATATAGCGCTTTACTAGTCCCTAAGGACCTCAAAGCGCTTTACACATCCATTCACACACTGGTGATGGCAGCTACATTGTAGCCACAGCCACCCTGGGGCGCACTGACAGAGGCGAGGCTGCCGGATACTGGCGCCACCGGGCCCTCTGACCACCACCAGTAGGCAACGGGTGAAGCGTCTTGCCCAAGGACACAACGACCGAGACTGTCCGAGCCGGGGCTCGAACCGGCAACCTTCCAATTACAAGGCGAACTCCCAACTCTTGAGCCACGATCGCCCCCATGGTGACAGATGGACCCTTAGGCCCCCTCCTCCATTCAGAGATGGTCTTTCCCCTGACTCCGCCCTCAAACCAGCGTTCCTCCCTGTCCAGGATGTTACATCCTCATCATTGAAAGAGTGTCCACTGGCCTGTAGGTGTAAACAGACTGCAGAGTCCTGGCCTGATGAGGTGGCTCTTCTGTGTTGTGCCGTCCTCTTAGCCAGAGGTTGTTTGGTTTCCCCGATGTATAAATCCTGGCACTTAACAGCGCACACTCTGTTACTCTGTGGGGGGAAACTAACCTCACAGCCCATTGTTTATTCAGTGGGCTGGTTTCAGTCATTATACAAATGTCCTGTTTATAAGGATGTAAACCTGCAGTCAGCTGAGACTGAAGACGTCACCTGGATGATGATGAAACGTCTCGCCCACTCAAAACATCCAGATGAACAGAATCAAACTTTGGGATTTTCTTACCTGGATGATTGAGTATGCATCAAGAAAAAACTCAGAGTACCACAAAGATTACTGCAAAAATTTCACAGTACTCAGAGTAATGTAATGATAATACTGAGTACTGTAGGTGAGCCGACTGGAGAGGGAGAAAAGTCAGGAGCTGAAGGCAGAGCATCACCGGGCGGCGGTTGCTGTGACTGAGCTGAGGACCAAACTCCACGAGGAGAAGCAGAAGGAGCTTTCACTCACCCGGGAGACGTTACTACGGCAACATGAGATGGAGCTCATGAGGGTCATAAAGATCAAAGATGGTGAAATCCAACGTCTTAATGGACTGGTGCTCACCTTAAGGGATGGATCCACAGACAAGGTGAACCACCTAAAGCACACCTGTCCGACACCATCCATCTGTCCATATTGTGTTCACTGCATTAAGCTCCTCCTCCACTGTACACACATATTATATGAACTTGGCCACAGTGATGTTTGTCTCTTGAGACAAATATATTTGGATGAGTGCTAAGTTATCAGCTAATGCTAGCTAGCTTGGTTAACGAGTTGCACCTGGGTGCATCACACTGCACAAATGACATAAGAGGTTGGCAAAGAGTGAATTTAACTCAAGCATGTGACACAAGCAGGCCATGAAGCAGGCCAGCAGATCAGCTGTTCTCAGCTTCTGCACATCCCAGTAATAAATATCATTTACTGCTGCTGCCTCTGCAATTTCACTGTAGAAAAAATGTAGTCTGTTATGTTTAATTTCAAACACTTCTCATTTTAGGCATAGTAGCTGTTGGAAAATAAAGCTTTAGCTGTTTAACATACAACCCCTCATAATGTATTCCCGGTTAGATACCATATTTCTAGGCTTTTCAGGGCCGAGTACAATAACCTCAGTTTGATCTGAATTAAGAAGCAGAAAGTTAGCGGCCATCCAGGTCTTTATGTCTTTAAGACATTCCTGCAGTTTAACTCATTGGTGTGTGTTATCTGGCTTCATGGACAGATAGAGCTGGGTGTCATCTGCATAGCAGTGTAAATGTATGCTATGTCTTCTAATGATGCTGCCTAAGGGAAGCATGTATAATGTAAACAGAATTGGTCCTAGCACTGAACCCTGTGGAACTCCATAATTAACCTCAGTGTGTGAAGAGGACCCCTGCAGCACAGTAGCTGTAATACCTGCATCTGGGCTGTATTCGTTCTTTACCGCCAGAGGACACCATTGGCTCTTTGTTCTCATGCTATTCAGGTGAGGAGCGCCCTGCTGGGGGAAGTGGAGGAGGCGAGAAGGAGCTGGGAGGCGGAGCGTTGTCGCTTCCAACACGAGATTCTTGAGCTGAGAGGAGCAAAGAGGAATGCTGAGGAGGCGCTGACATCGGCTCAGCAGGCCTGCCAGGCCAGAGCGGCCGAGCTGCGATCAGCTCATCATCAACACCAAGAGGAGCTTAACAGGACCAAGAGAGACTGTGAGAGAGAGATTCGCCGCCTGGTAGGAGCCTGTGACGCACACATGACTGTTTACACATTCATGATAGCTACACATAACCAGGCGCTGTGTGTTGAGGTGGCCGAGCGGCTCATCTGCTAATCAGAAGGTCGGTGGTTTGGATACTGAAGCGTCTGACATATCACAAACATGGACAGCTTTACTATTAGCATTACAACTAAAGGTAAACCTAGAAAATATAAAGAGGTTAAACACAGAAGACAGAATGAAAGAAACACAGCTGCTGCACACAGCACTTGTGTGCTGTATGAGCATAATCGGCCAGCTGCAGCTGCTTCGGCCTCATCCCGTGCAACATCTAAGGTGGGTAGATGATCGATGAAAGTCCTCCGCCATGTTGCTCGGGGGCGGCCTGGGTTGCATCTTCCGTGGACATGACGACCCTGGGCAGTCAGTGCGGGAGTTGGCGTAAAATGTGACCTCCAAAGCATGTGAGCACGTGTGTGCTCGAAACACTTTGTTCAGTATAATTGGAGAAGGTCTACTAAAATAATGAAGTTCAGCTCATTTGAAGACAGGAGACTAAAAATGGCGACTGTAAGTAAACAGATTTATCAGATCACAGCTCTGTCGTTAACACACAGTAGAATTTGATGGATTAGAATTGAGTGTCTCACTATATTAATGTTTAGAGACAATTTTAGTTGTTTATTCTTCCACTGCAGGTTTGGTGGAGTTGTGTAATGTTCTGATGAAAAAATAAAAACAGAATTTAAATGTAGAATTAGACTTCCTGCAGATTTATGCTTATTAAAAACTCAAAAATGCGTTCTGGCAAAAATGAAGTCCCGGTTAAGATGAAATTCCCAACTGCTGTGACTCTGGAAACATGGGAATCATCAATCCAGCGGCGTTTTTTTAAATAGAAAACGAGCGTGAAGGGTCGTTTTCTGTTTGGATGCAGAGTTTAAACCTGACCAAAGCATTGAGCAAGCAGCTGTCGTTGTGCAGTCAGTTAAAAATATTAAACCATAGACATCGTGCAACTTGTCTCTGAATAAGATGAAAAATGTGAAACTGGCAGATGAATGAGCCACTAAAACTGGAGCGTTCCTCTGGTGGACTCTGATGAATAAATGCATTATTATGAAAGTGAATACATGAGTAACACGGAGTGGTACGACACAAACACAGACTGGTGCAGTACAGAGGCTGAACACCGGCTCACTGAAACTCCGCCGGGGACAACGATGACCTAAGACATCAACCTAAGCTGCTGGCCCAACTTATTTCTCTCAAAGTTAAAAAATCTGTGATTTTATCACGTACACATTAGTAAGATACGGTATCACGTACAAGGTTCATGCCTCAGGCCATGGAACGAAAACTTTTCAAGATTTCATTTTGACCACTGTCCTCGGTCCCGAACCCTCCCTCACATACTTCCTTTAAGGTAGAACGGACAAATTCGCACCGCAAGACTTTGTGTGGGTGGTTACCAGGTTACACTAATCTCACCTTTTAGGTTAGTGAGTAAGTAAACGTACTGCTCGCTTACATATGATGGGGTTGGAAGTTCACAGTAAAATCACAGATGCAAACTAGATCCAGCACCAAAGCAGCTGCACTAACATCCTGCAAAGGTTACCTGAGACATCAGCCAAAATAATTTATCATGGGCAGAGTCACAAAACTTTCTGACTCTAGCTTGTTTATGAGCGTGTGCACCTGCAGATTTCTCTGGACAAACCCGAAGCTCAGATACTCAGTGTGCTATACACGAGTCATTCAGGTACAAAAATCACCTGCTTCATTTTACATTACAAAGACTAGAAAGTCGTTTCTGGACCTGACTCTCACTTGTGTGTTTGAAATAACCCAAGCCTCAGTTCTCACCCCTCACCTGTCTCTGATAAAACAAAGACAGCTGACTAACCTTGCGTCCTCTAATCTGTCTCGCTGTCTGTCGCTCACCTGTCCGTCTCACCTGTCTGTGTCTCACCTGACTGAAGAGAGAGAAAACCGAAGGACGTAGCTGACTAACCCCGTCTCCTCTAACCTGTCTCAATGTCTGTCTCTCACCTGTCTGTGCGCAGATGGATGAGATAAAGCTGAAGGACAGAGCTGTCAGTGTTTTGGACAAAGCCCTCGGTCTGCAGGCTGGACACGCCCACCGCCTCCAGCTGCAGACTCAGGCTGCTGAACAGCAAATTGCAGCCCTGAGAGATGCACAGAGGGCGGGGCTAAACCACCCCACTCTTAACCCTAACCCCAACAACGCTCCTCACATTGTAAGCTCCGCCTCTTCCTGCTTGTTTAAACTGCATGTGAAAAAGCCATCTCATTTGCTTCATGTCACAAAAGCCCCAGAGCATTACAGTGGGAGTTCCTGTTTGTGTTGTGCTACTGATTCATGACTTATATACTGTGTCACCCTCAGCTGTGTGCCAGGCACAAGCCTGCACCAGTGCAGAAACAAAGCAGATTCAGCAACCACTGGGACTGAGCCTGTCGTCATGGCTGCGATTTATGATTGTGACTTTAGTGATACAAGCCTGCTGTATTCACCGAATATTCACAGCACCACAGACCAAACCGCAGCAGTCAAAGACAGGATAATACCTACAGAGCAGCTGGATGCTGCTAGAGATCAGCTGTTCACAGAGAGTTAAACTGGCACAGCATCTCTCTACTGTGGTGTCTGCAGTGTTTCCCTTCACTGTTCACATAGACCAGAAGGAAGGCAGCAGTTTAGCTAAAATAATCCAGCAAACATTCCCCAATGTCAGCTCTCAGGGGCTCTGTGTATTTTTTAACATCCCACATCAGGCTCCTTCTTCATCAACTATCAATATACTCAACATTCACTGAGCCATCCAAAAACCTGCACAGGTGTATGTGTTCAGGTGACTAATACTGGGAAGGACAAACAGCATCAGGGACCACAGCAAGTACCAATACCAAGACAGTGCTGTGGTCTTGTGTTGAGACAGATTTTTAAAATGTCACAAAACTGAAGCCTAATTTTAAAAGTAGAGTGAGTGTGTACAGAAGAGGGGCCTGAAAACTGAAGGCTCTGCCTCCCATTCTACTTTTAAATACTCTAGGAACAACAAGTAGGCCTGCAGAGCGAGAGCGAAGTGCTCTAATAGGGTGATATGGTACTACAAGGTCATTAAGATCAGATGGGGCCTGATTATTTAAGACCTTGTATGTGAGGAGCAGGATTTTGAATTCTGGATTTAACAGGAAGCCAAAACAGCAGGAATCTGCTCTCTTTCTAGTCCCTGTCAGGACTCTTGCTGCAGCATTTTGGATCAGCTGAAGGCTTTTCACGGAGTTTTTAGGACTTCCTGATAATAATGAATTACAGTCGTCCAGCCTGGAAGTAATAAATGCATGAACTAGTTTTTCAGCGTCACTCTGAGACAGGATATTTCTAACTTTAGAGATGTTGCACAAATGGAAGAAAGCAGTCTTACATATTTGTTTAATATGTGCATTGAAGGACATGTCCTGGTCAAAATGACTCCAAGGTTCCTCACAGTGTTACTGGAGGCCAAGGTAATGCCATCCAGAGTAAGAATCTGCTTAGATACCATATTTCTAAGCTTTTCAGGGCCGAGTACAATAACCTCAGTTTGATCTGAATTAAGAAGCAGAAAGTTAGCGGCCATCTAGGTCTTTATGTCTTTAAGACATTCCCTGATGGGTAGATAAAGTTTGGTATTATCCTCATAGCAGTAAAAATGTATGGCAAGCCTTTGAATGACACTGCCCTGATACTGATATTTGCCCTAGTGCAGAACCTTGTGGAACTTTATAATTAACCTAAGTGTGTAAAGAAGAAATTGGAGTCTGTTATTTAGATATGATTAAAGAAACCACAGCAGTGCATCGTCTAATCGCTGTAACTGCACTGAGGTCTACTGGACAGATCATTTGTAACCTTCACTAAAGCTGTTTACTGTGATGAGCTCTGAAACCTGACTGAAACTCTTCAAATATAGTTCATATAAACTGTGTTTGAATGTGTTAACACTAACCCTTTCCAAACTGTTGAGTTGGTATCTTGATGCATGCTCTATCATCCAGGTAAGTAAACCCCAAAAGGTTGATTCTGTTTATCTGGACGTTTTCAGTGGGAGAACCTTTTTGTCACTCATCCAGGTAGAGCTGCTCGATTATGGCAAAAATGATAATCACGATTATTTTCACTGAATCTCGATTATGTGATGATATTTATTTAACAATAACAATGTGTTGAATAATGACTTTAAAGATTGTCACAAAATAATCTAAAATAGTGCAAATACTGATAACAGTGCAAATGTTTGCAGTATAACAAATCAATGAAAAATGTAAACATCTGTGTTTAGTGAACTTTGCAGTGTTGCTCTGTGGTGCAGCTACGACACCGAGGAAAGTTTACACACTGTGTCTACTTGATCCACGTCTGACTGAACCCATAATGTTTCCACACCACTGAAGTTTTTTTCCTCTCTTTTCAACCAACAGCAGTCACTCTCCTCTCCAAATAACTTCTGCTGAGCTTTCCGAGCTTCCCTCGGGTCCTCTTAGTCAGCGATCCCCAACCCCCGGGCCTCGGACCGGTACCGGTCCGTGAGTCGTTTGGTACCGGGCCGCGAGAGTTGAGGCTCAGGCTTGAAATGTCTGGTTTTCAGGGTTTTTATCGGTTTTCAGCGTTATTTTGTTATCGTTTTTATCGTTTACTCGGTTTTCCTGGGTCTTTTCACGTGTGTTATGAATAAATATATATAAATATAAATATATTTATTATATAATATAATATATAAATATAATAAATCTTATTTTTTTCGGTACCGGTACTAGTTTTATTTTGTTGTATTTATCCGCGACACCTTAAAGGCCGGTCCATGAAAATATTGTCGGGCATAAACTGTCCATGGCGCAAAAAAGGTTGGAGACCGCTGCTCTTAATCGTGGTGACACGTGTTGGAAATGCAGAGAGGTGCGCTCGATTTGCCACACGGAGCAGCGCGAGAGTAAAGCGCGAGGGAGGGGCTAATAATCGGCTCAGTCATTTTTAATGATCGTTGAAAGCCCAGATCGTAATCGAGATTAAAATTCGATTAATTGAGCAGCCCTACATCCAGGTGACTTCTTCAGTCTGACTGCAAATTTCCAACCTTATAAACAGTACGTTTGCACAATGACTGAAACTAGCACCACTGACGAACAGTGGGCTGGGAGTCAGTTTCATAATCATTGTTGAGATGGTACTTGACCTAATGACTGCTCTGTGACTGCTAATATCCAACATGTTTTAAATAACACAGTATAATACCCCCTAATAGTTAGACTGAGTCACGCTGTACTTCTCTCAAAGTATACCACCAGAGGCATCTTTCTTATAAATAATACCCCAGTTGCCCAGCAGAGTGTTTCAGGGCCTTCCTAGCCATCCTAACAGTCTTGAAGTGTACAGCATGGTAAAGTCCTGAGTTACCATCCAGGCTAATTTGAGACCGGAAATTAAGGCCAATAACAGGTTGACTTCAGCCAAACTTTTTGCTGTTTCACCTCAAGAAATGTGGTGTCTACACAAACTACATGTGCAGTCTTCTTCTACAGACCAGGCTCAAAGGGCTAAGGTAGACAGAGAGAGACAGAAAACTTAGGCTTTTAAAACAAACTTGGAGCTAACCAGACCTTTAACACTCTAGCAGAAAGATGCACTCAACTTTCTCATGGACCTTTTAAAATTTTACTGACTAGTTATCAGAGAGTGATAGAACACTAAAATGGGATGTCTATAAGTAAAAGTCCTCTGTAAAGGTTTGTTGACTTTGTGCCAAAGTTCCTTAGAGGTTCACCTTTTAACACCATTTGTACTGTTACTGAATTCTCTTAAGATTTCAGTTTGTTCTGTTTGATTTTCAGTTTGTTTCAAATTATATTTTTAGTAATTCAGTGTTGAAGAAATTCCTATTGTATGAAAATTTGGTTGGTGGCTGACCTTTGACCTGGGCTGTCGTTCTTGTGCTCAGTCTCAGGAGGATCGTGACACTCGGAGGTTTCAGCTGAAGATAGCTGAGCTCAGTGCCGTCGTCAGGAAGTTAGAGGATAGAAATGCTCTACTGTCAGAAGAACGCAACGAATTGGTAAAGCACACACACACACACACACACACACACACACACACACACACACACAAAACCTTATATTGGACCCATTGCTCATTTCTTTATTTATCTCTTTACCTGTCATGTGTGGTAGTTTTAGCAAACAGAATCATGGCCTGAATGCTTTGTTGTGCCAAACACATTTCTTTTACCAAGAGGAGAACTATGGCCTCTCTGTAGGCTCCTATTGTTAATCTTTTTTTTGTTTATATACATATTTTTTTTACATTATTATCAGAGTGGGTGTTGTGCTGAAGCAGACAGGAGGTTGGAGGCCAGTTTGGTGAAGGTGGAGAGTCTAGGTTGATGCAAACAGGGTCTCCAACTGCTGCATCTGTAACAAAACACAAAGCACCTGAAAGACACAACAAGGCAAGATTCTCAAACATACAATTTTGTCATATGTGGGAGAAGATTGTGAGCGTTTGTATGAGCAGTATGTTTCTTTTTATGTCAGTGCAGTGGTGGCCTGTTGGGTGAGTGTGGAAATTAGACTGCGATTAGATTTGAGGAGACATGAGCAGATGGTCAACAGTGCTCATCGCCGCCTCATAGGGCTGCTCGATTATGGCAAAAATGATCATCATGATTATTTGCACTGAAATTAAGATCTCGATTATTTGACGATATTTATTTAACCCTTTAAGACCTACCATAGAACCAAGTCCGCCAGAGCTTATATTATTTTTTTACATGTTGTAGTGCCATTTGTGGGAGCATTTCAAGTTGCTATACATCAATACAACTGTTATAGCCCATATTTTAATAATATGTATGCATTAAGTCCATAGTAACTACATTAATTGCAAAAAAGTGCAAAAAACTACAAAAAAATTGAAAATCGTTTTTGTTTTTTTTGCATATATTTCTACTTGGAGAAATTTAAGAGGTTTGTCCCTCAAAACTTTAAATACAAAAAAGTTGCAAAAAATAGTTTACAACAACAGGAAATTTATTTTGAGTGTCTTGATAGTTTTATTTTGGAGATACAGCAATTTTTATATACTGCAGGAAAAACGAAAAACAATCCTATGATGCAAATTTGCAAAGAAAACAGCAGGTGCATCAAAATAAACTATTTCCAGCAGTGCAATTTGAGTTCCAAGCATCCCAGAAACTATTCAGAAAAGTATAGAGTCAAACATGACTTGTAAAAACACCAGTATAGGCTTTTAAGGCCTACAAGTAAAAAACTACATTTTCTGCGAAAATGACGTCACTTCCGGTTTCGGGCAGGAAATGGCGGACATGCGATAGTTCGCGCTGACCTCCTTTTCAATGTGGGAAGTGTTACGAACAGCTGATCGGATCGGCAAAGCCTGTTTCTGGAATATTGTGTTTTTGTTCCTGCAAGCGCTTTTTATGCAGTTTTTGCAAAGCTTTATGTGGAAGGAAACCGTGACCGAGGACAAGCTGATGGCATCAGATGTAAGTACAACTCCTCTGGTTTCATATGCAAAAAAATTATTGCGCTAGCTTACGCGGTTCAGGTTCTACAGGGATTTAAAAATAGTTACGCAAAATGGAGCGTGCTGCTCTGACCGGCTTTAAAGGGTTAACAATGACAATGTATTGAATAATGACTTTAAAAAATAATATAAAATAGTGTGCAAATACTGATAACAGTGCAAATGTTTGCAATATAAGAAATCAATGAAAAATGTCAACATCTATGTTTAGTCAACTTTGCAGTGTTGCTCTGTGGTGCAGCTACGACACCGTAGCAAAGTTTACAGACTACGTCTACTTGATCCACGTCTGACCCCGCGAACCCATAATGTTCCACACCACTGAAGTCTTTTTTACCTCTTTTCAACCAACAGCAGTCACTCTCCTCTCCAAATAACTTCTGCTTAGCTTTCCGAGCTTCCCTCGGGTCCTCTTAATTGTTGTGATGCGTGTTGGAAATGCAGAGAGGTGCGCTCGATTTGCCACACGGAGCAGCGCAAGAGTAAAGCACGAGGGAGGGGCTAATAATCGGGTCAGTCATTTTTAATGATCGTTGAAAGCCCAGATCGTAATCGAGATTAAAATTCGATTAATTGAGCAGCCCTACCGCCTCAGCAGCCCACCCACCAACCTCTGGGTATCACATATGTCCCCAGACGTCCTATGTGTATGGTTATGTGTCCTGAACTGTAATGACTACAGTGTAATTAATGGCTGTGCAGCACAGTGAGCAAAGTCCTACCGATTGAGGCCTGTGAGGCATATATTCCCCCTCGTGATATTACGTGTGTTAGTGTTGTGCTGTCAGAAGAAGCGGGGAAGGAAAAAGCATGTAGTTCTCAGCACATAAGCCTGCAGGTTCTCAAAAGCCCCCAAGGCACAGACCGGACATCTCAGTGTGGGCCTACCCACCCCACCAGGTGAAGCAGCCAAGGGGATGCAGTGCACCCCCACACAAGCACGGTCCCAACCAGAAAATGGGCAACCCCAGCACCAGGGCCCTGGACCATGCACACAAAGAGAAGAAGCCTGGAACTCTCTGGAACACAAGGAATTAAGGTCAGAAACAAACTCAGTTACTCGCCTCCCTCAATGCTACCCGGAGCATCTCCTTCCCCCTCAGAGCCCCACGTGCTCCACCTGCCAAGCAAGCAACTCAAACCAATCTTCATCTACCTCTGGTTCACCTTCTAACTATGTTCTCCTTTATTTGCAGTTACTCCACATCCGAACACACTACATTTCCCTTCCTCATGTTTCAAGTTTATTTTCGTGTTTGTAATAAAGCCTGTGAGAAATCTATCTGCTGTCTCCATGTTTGATCTGCGCTTCGGTCCACGTTCACATACTGGCTCCCGGGCCCCCTTCACACAGTGAGGACTATGCGATGTATTTGTTTCCATATCTAATTCACTTACATCAGCTAAGATGCACAGCTTGGCTGAGGTTGGGATATGTCAACTAAACCATGTGGATAGGTCTCTGCCAGGCACGTGCAGAGGGGGGGGCTAGAGGGGCTTGAGCACCCGCCCCTTTAAACCTCTGCACGGCCCTGGTCTCTGCCACAACCTCTGAACAGGTGTACAAGACCATATACGGTAGTGTGTATATAGTTCTCAGTAGAGTTACCTCTGCATTGTTTGCATATGCTAGAGTCTGCAAGACCTTTGTGGAACATCCTTTGTCCTGTATAGTTTGTTCTATGGAGAGTTTTGTATTGTATGAGTTGCTGCATTACAAAAGCTTTTTCCAGATGTGTTCTCCCTGCTGCCCCGTCATACCACTCTCACAGAGCGCTGTTTTGAAAAGCACCCTGAGTGACTGTGCATGCACTTCCCTATAGATTCCCCGAACATAAAAGGCAAATAGCTCACACTGTATTGGCTGCTATGCTGGAGATAGGGGTAACAGAAGAATCCCACAGTTCCTGGTGTAACCCCATAGTTCTTGTAGTTCCTGTGTGGATTATCACAAGGTAAATGAGGTATCACAGTTTGATGCTTATGCCCTGGGTCGATGAGCTCCTAGACTGGTTAGGTACTGGATATATCCAGGGGATAGATCCTTGTCTCCAGAGTCTAAGTAAAACAGCTATAATACAGCTATAACATCCTGCCTGCGTCTCATGACCAAAAAAGACGTGAAGTGGTTTTTGGGGCTGGCTGTTTGTGTCTGGCTTCATGAAGCTGACCAACACTTTGGCTGATCTCACTTGAGAACGTGCACCAGAGGATGGGTCAGTGCCAGGCAGCATTTGACCTGGTCAAAGAGGCTTTTTGTGGGGAACCTCTGCTCCACACCCCTGACTTTTCCCTTTCTTTCATTCTGCAGATGGATGCCTCAAACTGGGCTCGGGGCTGTTTTGCCCCAGCAGGTAAGGGGGGTCGACTGCCCTGAGACAGAGGCCATATACAGCACAGTGGAGAAGGAATGTCTGGCAATTTGGTGGGTGGTCGACTGCCTTCGTTATTATCTCTTGGGATGTTCATTCAGACCAAAAACTGTTGCAATAGCTTCACCGCATGAAGGATCTCAATGTCTCGATCACCCAGTGGTATCTGGCTCTCCAGCCATTTAAGTGAAAGGTGCTCTATAGGCTGGAGGCACAGATGGTCATGGCTACGTGGCGAGTTCTGGCCTGCGGCTCTGCTGGAAAGGAGAGGCTGTGCAGCGGGCTCGGAGGCAGTTCCATGAGGGCTGGCAGAGCAGTTGGGACTGATTGTTTAATCGTGCGCTTTCTATTTTAGTAGACAGCTAGGACCGGAGGAGGTGACCTGAACAGAGTTGATCCAGGTGATTGTAAGGAGCTTGGAAAGAAAAGCATCTGTACTTCTTCAAGTTGCTTGAAGACATTTCACCTCTCATCTTCAGTTCTAGGGTAGATGGTGGAGAGTCCCAGATTTAATTAATGTCACCTGACCGTACTGGAGTGGTGGAGCAGTTCTGAAAATTACAATTCAAAGGCAGAACTGCTGATTTGCTTCAGCTGATGGAGTAGTATAATATTAAGAGTGTCTGTCCTCAGAAAAGAGGTTTGTGAGTTACCACGCAAAAGTAAACATCAGCAAATAAGCTTACTGTATGGTCTGTATTTCCAGTTTGAATTTCTCTAATATCTACATTGTGTCTGATTGCTACTGCTGGTGGTTTGATGAAAATGACAAAAGCAACGGGGGAAGCAGACAGCCCAGTCTGGTGCCCCTCTGTAGATTGAAGCTGGGGAGTAAGGTTGTTTGTCCTAGCTGATGTGCTTGGAGAGGTGTATGAATTTCCAGTTTACCTGGTCAAATGGTTTCCTTATGTAGGGTCCTTATGTTGGCTGGTTTAAGAAGTACACTGACAATGGCAGAGTTCATTCTGAATTTGGTTTACCATTCTGAAAAAAGTGGGTGCCAATGTTGATGAAACTTTGCTGGAAAAGCGTCTCGACCTGGGGCTTTATTGTTTGGGAGATGCTGTAGGGCAGGGGTGCCCAATCCCGGTCCTCGAGAGCTACCGTCCTGCAGCTTTTAGATGCATCCCTACTCCAACACAGCTGAATCAAATGGTGTGATTACCTCTTCAGCATGCCATCATGTTTGGCAAAGGCCTGATAACAAGCCATTCATTTGATTCGGGTGTGTGGGAACAAGGATGCATCTAAAAGCTGCAGGACGGTAGCTCTCGAGGACCGGGATTGGGCACCCCTGCTGTAGGGCTTTGTGAAATTCAGACACTGGAGAGGTGAATCCAGAGCTGTCATTTGTTAGCCGTTTAGTTTCAGTGGATTTATATTGTTAAGAAATTCTTCAATGTCAGCATGGATTAATCTGGGGTGAATATACGTTTCCTAATTATTTGTTGTGCAGTACTGTTCTCCGTTGAATCCTTATAGATGTTTTTTCTTAATTTATCTTTAACTGGTTGGTAAGGAATTTTCCAGATTTATTGCCATGTTTAAAGTTCTTCAAACGCAGCATTTGTGTCAGAAATTGTGTTTTATTATTATTAATTATTTCATTTAACTATAGTTTTAATTTTCTCAGGTTGTTAATTGTATGTTGATAGGGAGCTTCTAATGATTACATTTTCGGTTCTATTTTATTTGTGTATTATTTTGTCTTTCCTGATTTTCAAAAAAACACCGTTATATTCCTGGAAGGTCATTATTATCTTTCCCACTCTGATGTCCACTGATATGAACACCAAACATCGCAAAGACCAAAATCACTCATGTGTTGTTTGAGAATGTCGGTAGACTTCCAGTTCCTTTGACTCACAGCTGTACTGAGCATATCAATTTGTGGATTAAATACCAGGTTGACGTCTCCTCCTATTATAGGAGTGATGTCAGAGTGATCTGAAAGTGAAGTGAAGATGTAATAAAAAGGAGGGCCTATCAAGATTTAGTGATTCATATTTTGAAAACATAAATTAAGTATTATAAATCCACCTTCTGGATCTGTAATACTGTTGCTAATGGTCAAGTTTATTTTTCTGCTAATTAATATGGCTACATGTCTTTGTTTTACCGTATTTACCGCACTATAAGGTGCACGTAAAATCCTTAAATCTTCACAAAAATCGACAGTGCGCCTTATAATCTGGTGCGCCTTATGTATGAATTTTGGTTTGTGCTTACTGACCTCGAACCGGTTTTATGTGGCACACTGTGCTCAAAAATCTGTCAAAAAAAGATTTTTAGTGCCACTTTTTGGAGCATTACGGTTACTGTTGCCAGGAGCCTCGCGGAGTAATACGTACTGTGCTTCAACACAACATTACCGTGTTGTGTGTGTATAACGACTCCAAAATGGCACCCGCGAAGAGACACGCTTACGAAGCGGATTTTAAACTTCGAGCAATTAGTTAAGCAAAAGAAAATGGAAATAGAGCAGCTGCCAGACAATTCGGCATTAATGAGTCGATGGTGCGCAAGTGGAGGAAGCAAGAAGATGACCTAAAACAAGTAAAGACAACCAAAAGGAGTTTCCGAGGGAACACGGCGCGATGGCCGCAGTTAGAGGACAAAATTGAACAGTGGGTTATTGAACAGAGAACAGCAGGCAGAAGTGTCTCTACAGTCTCTATTCGACTCAAGGCTACAGCAGCACGTGACGTGCAGATTAACAACTTTCGAGGGCGACCTTCTTGGTGCTTCCGTTTTATGAAAAGGCATAATCTCTCAATCCGCACAAGAACTACTGTCTCACAGCAACTGCCAAACGATTACAAAGAAAAGTTGGCCATTTTCCGCACCTACTGCCAAAATAAGATCACTGAAAAGAAGATCCGGCCAGAACACATCACTAGCATGGACGAGGTCCTCCTTACCTTTGACATCCCCGTGAACCGTACTGTCAAGAAAACAGGGACCAGTACGGTATCTATACGCACCACAGAGAACGAGAAGTCATCCTCCACTGTAGTTCTGGGCTGCCAAGCTAATGGCCAGAAACTACCACCCATGGTCATTTTCAAGAGGAAGACTTTGCCAAAAGAAAAGTTTCCGGGCGGCGTCATCGTGAAGGCTAACTCAAAGGGCTGGATGGACGAGGAGAAGATGAGCGAGTGGCTGAGTTTATGTCAAGAGACCGGGTGGCTTTTTCCACAAATCTCCGTCTCTTTTGATCTACGACTCCATGCGCGCCCATCTCACCGAGGCTGTCAAAACCCAAGTGAAGCAAACTAATTAACATTGTATGTGACAAACCTCAGAGCGTTCATGTTTAAAGTAACTGGTGGGGTGTTGAATGTTCGCTAAATCGCTGTGTGTGTGTCTGTCTGCTTGTGTATGTACCTGTGCTGTGTGATTGTGAAGTAAATCACAGCATTGGAGGCAGAGCAAATACAATGAGTGCAGAGAGAAATGGTGTGAAAACTGAGATGTGCAGCCACCAATGAACCATTCGCAAGTGACGTTATATCAACAACAACAAACAAATAGAGGGGAATTTAAGAAAAAACAACACGAGAAAACAGGCTGTGGTCATTAAACCAGCATGAATTGTTCTGTGTAGACATGTCTATTAAACAGGGGAAAAGGATATGGAAAAGAATGAGAAAGAGGCCTTAGTATAGCTACAGATGGTCTAGTCACGATAAAGCTGCCACTGATGCACAGTTTATAGACCACAGTGACAGCTCGGGAGCCTCCGTGGATGAATTTCTTTCAGATCAGGAACAGGACTTTGCATTGCTCCAGGAGCTCTTTGAGAAACCGAAGTTTGTTGCTGTCAGCTCCCAGCCATGGCTCTACACCAGCTCTTTCTGTTTAAAGTTTTCCAATTTGGACACAGTTGGTCTGGGTCTGCGTCCATCAGCTTGCTTACGTCCCAGATGATGGACATAATGGAAGCTGATGTTTTACCATGTGGAGTTTGAGGTGGATCTAGATGTAATGTCTCACTGTAGTTTGCAGGTCCTTTGCTGCCTTCTCTAGGATGCCTCCAGGCCTAGCATGCTGCAGGCCTGGAGCTCGACGACAGTTTCCTTGATTTTTTTTAATTTTCGTCTGAGATCTGGGTCATACCGTCGCTGAGGGATTACCCCGACTCTCCCCGGCCACAGCAGTGAGTGTGTTCACCTGCGGCTGGCTGAACTCCACGGACTTACGCAGCACCCGAAAGTCTTTATGCAAGATTTCCAGTGGGGGCAGGTATATGTCAAAGCTCGATGGTTTTTTTTTAATCTATGGACACCAAAATCTCCATCATGTTGCTAGTCTGAGGAGAAGCCCGTTCCAAACATGTTTCCTTTGCTGCTGGATGGAGTCAGTGTCTTGTTTCCCCTTAACAATGGACCTGAAACACTTGCAGGTATACTGCTTCTACTGTCCCGGTCTTCTTTGTGGTCCTCCAGAGTGCTTAAGTTGGTTGAAACACAGTTTTCAAGCTGTATAGGAGTAAGTTGGCAGAGAAAGCTAGTGACTGAAATGTTCTCAATCAGTAGCACGCCCGGTGAGATTCACGCTGGGTCTCGTGTTAGCTCCTCCTTCCCTTTATTGTCCTAACTCTAACCCAGGCTGATCCTAACTAATAAGGCAGCTACACCTGTAGAGGGTAATGTTGAGTAAATTAATTGTTACATTCCACCTTATGCAGCTAATGAACCGCAACTCATGCAGTGCCTCTCCAGCCCAGGAAACAAAATATGGAGCTTGAAATGAGACCGTAAGCTTAATGGACTCCAATCATAAGAACTACAAACACTGTAGGGCACTGTCACCCTAATGTTATCTTACCTGGGGCTAATGAATTACTTGATAAAATCCTTGTCCTCTTCCTGCCTGTATGTTTTTATTTTTCGTGTGTTCTGCAGTTGAAGCGCCTGAGAGAGGCCGAGAGTCAGTTTCTTCCTCTTCTGGACAAGAACAAGCGTCTGAGCCGCAAAAACGAAGAGCTGGCTCTAGCGCTGCGTCGACTCGATAACAAGCTTCGCTTCGTCACCCAGGAGAATCTGGAGATGGTAACTATGGTAACCTCTGACTCTAACACACCCTATTCTGTATCAGTCAAACTGGTGATGGTGTTGGAATTGATGTGATGTCCAGCTTCCACACGCAGTTACTGCTTTTTACCAGCAGGTGTCAGGATTCACTCACACTTCAGGGTTTAGGTACTTCATTGACAACCCAATTACAAGACTGAAGTTTAATTTGTCATTTTATTTGGATCTTTCACCTCTTACACCAATGATCCAAAAGATTGAATGATCCCGATTATAAACCAGGATGCTGCTGGAAGGCTCTCGGCCACGCTTGACCCTGGCAGGACTCTTGGTGTCTTGTAGAATAGAATAGATCTGTATTGTCACTGTTACAAGAACAATGAAACACAGTTTGGCATCTCTCCGTTGGCAGGATGTAGATTTACATTCAGTTTTTGGATAGGAGAGGAAGATAAGATAGACATAAGTTTAAGGGTACCTACTGAGGGAGTGTGTGTAACACACAATAGCGTAACACAGGCTACACAGTAACACAGGCATTTACACAAAAAAGATATGTACAAGTTATACATACAAAGGAGTACATACGCATACACACATACATACCTACCTATATACACAAACATATACACAGATATATACGTACGTTTTAACAATTAATGTAAATCTATCTCATATACAGGGACGCCTCTGAAACAAAGTGTCGTCCATTCTTCAAATTTCTGTCCCTGGATAAATGAAAATATTCTGAATTTTAGGAAATATTGTCGCAAGTTAGAACGTTTATGGAAGGCTTCCAAGCTCGAGGTTCATGGGATACATCTCAAGGAATCAATTTCCTCACTTAATGACATGATTAAAAAATGCTAGAACTGAATTTAAAAAAAGAACCATCCCAAAGTGTTGTTTGATATCCCTCATGTACCAGTCTATACTAAATCTGATTGTAATGAATTTTTGAACTATTTTGTAAATAAAGTCGCTGCCATCAGGTCTATTATCTCTCCATCATCCTCTCAGTATCACACTGAAAATATCAAAATGATCATCTGTGTCAAAGATCTTGGAAAAAAGAGTTGCAGAACAACTGAACAACTTTTTGGAGAAGAACAATGTTCTGGACATTTTCCAAGTCTGGTTTCCACAAATTGCACTCGACTCAAACCACTTTACTTACAGTGTGTGGTGACATGTTGATGGCAGCAGACTCTGGGGAGTGCTCGTACTGGTTATACTGGTTCTCTCCTCAGCTTTTGATGCTGTTGATCACAGCATCCTGATAAATAGGCTAAAGGACTTGTTCAGGATTACTGGTGTTGTTTAAAATGGTTTATGTCGCATCTATCTGAGAGATCTTTACTGTCTGTATGAATCATGTGTTGTCTGAAACATCAGCTCTGCCTTCTGGGGCACCTCAAGGATCTGTTTTAGGTCCGATTCTCTTTTTGCTGTATATCCTCCCTCTAGGCCAAATTATCATCTCCATGCTGATGACATTCAGTTATACTGTTAAGCTTCTGAGTTTTATGAATTGCCTTGTTTAAATAATTGTCTGTCAGAAATCCAACAATGATCAAATGACAATTTAATCACAACTTTGATTTTTGGTCCTGACCATATAATCTCAGAAATTAAGCAGCATATCAGTTTTTTACTCCCTCCTGTTCAATCGAGTCTCAGAAACTTGGGCATCATATTTGACAGTACAGTGTGAATCTTTCCAAACAACTAGTCCAGAACTGTTTTTATCATCGAAGAAACATTTGTCAACTCAGACTACTGGTGTCAAAGACAGAACCTGAGATGATTCATGCTTTTATTTCTTCTCGTTTGGATTATTGTAACGGTCTTTGTGCTTCCAACAAATCTGCTCGGGATCGCCTTCAAACTGTACAGAATGCTGCGGCGAGACTTTTAACTGGCACTGACAAGAGGTCACACATTACTCCAGTTCTGGCTTCTCTTCACAGGTTGCCAGTAAATTTTAGGGTTCATTTTAAAATTTTAGTCGTAACTTTTAGAGCTCTGCATGGTGAAGCTCCCCAGTCCATCTGACCTGTTGAAACCTCATGCTCCATCCCGAGCACTTAGGTCTTCAGGTCAGAAGTTACTGTTGGCCCCATGTACTGGGTTCAAAACAGGCGCCGAGGCTGTGGAACTCTCTTCTGTTGGCTTTACGGTGTTTAGACTCAATTGACTCTTTTGAAAAGCAGCTGAAGGCATTTCTATACAAGCTTTTAATTCATTTTCTCATTGTTTTATATTATTTTATTTAGCACTTTGTGATTTTTATCTGTGAAAATACATTTTACTTACTTTTACTTACTTACTGTAATGGAAATTACACTAAAGCAGAAATTGTTATAGTTAGGGCTGTGCGATATGACCAAAATCACATATCCCTATGTAAGACAAAAATTTAACATTTTCTGTAAATTCTGTGAAATTTGGTCCACTCAACTTGCGTGAAGTGTTTTCAGCTGGGCGTCGTTTACCTGGAGTCGAGTGTTACATAAGTTGAAACGGACGCAATTTTCTTTATGGGCTCTTTCTTAGCTTATCGTCCGTAAACACTCTTGTCCGAAATACTTTGCAGTTTATTTTGAAAAATCTCAACAGGATCTTCAGCTTTATTGTGAAAGGTTTATGTGGAAAATAAACAAGCCACACGATGGTTTTACCATCGTTGTTGGTAATGACAACGCATAAAAACAGTCACTTGTCCACTGTAGTGTGGTTATATTAAATATAAGAGAAAAATAGAGCTTTGGGAAATTCTACCGTGACCATCAAAACCATGAAAAAATATTGCTGAAAACTGTTTATTTTACCACAAAACAAACGATAGCGTAATATGAAACCATAGACGTTTTTATATCGTTACATCGAACAGCCCTAGTTATAGTATACTTTATTCAAACACAGTGAAACAGTGCTGCATCAGCTGCTGAGCATTTCTTCCACATCTATTCATTTTAGTTATATTTCTATATGAAAGAAAAGACAACCCATCATGGCCGAGCACTTGGTGACAGTGAGCATGAAAAACCATCAAACAGCAATCGAATACTTTAGCATACCATTGCTATGGTAACAGCCATGCTTTTGTGGTCCACAGAGGAGGCCAAGTTCATTAAATGATCTGGACCGCAGCCACTCCACCAGTTACCATGGTTACAGTCAGGACGAGAGAGAGATGGAGTTTCTGCGGTTACAAGTCCTGGAGCAGCAACACATCATTGATGACCTGTCCAAGGTACCCATACTACTGATTCAGTTCAATTCAGTTCAGTTTGTATAGCGCCAAATCACATCAGTTGCCTCAAGGCGCTTTATGTTGTAAAAGAAATACCCTACAATAATACAAATAAACCAGAGTAAATCTCAACAATCATATGACTGCCTATGAGCAAGCACTTTGGCGAGAGTGGGCAGAAAACACTCACTTTTAACAGGAAGAAACCTCCAGCAGAACCAGGCTCAGGGAGGGGCGGGGCCGTCTGCTGTCAACAGGAAGAAGCCAAAGATTAATAATAACTAGTAATTAAATGCAGAGAGTTGTATAAAAACATAGTGAGTGAAGAAGAAACACTCAATGCATCATGGGAGTCTCCCAGCAGCCTAAGGGAGGATTCAGGGTCACCTGGTCCAGCCCTAACTATATGCTTTAGCAAAAAGGAAAGTTTGAAGCCTGATCTTTAAACAATCCAGGGTCTACCCTGTCTCCTGCCCTAAGACAGCTGTGATAGACTCCAGCCCCCCCTCCCCCCCACGACCCTGAATTGAATAAGTGGAAGAGGGGGATGGATGGATGGACACACATAAGCCCATATGTGTTCATTCATAGTTTTGATGCCTTCAGTGAGGAACCACAATGTGAAAAAACCCATTAAGTGAGCAACTGTGTCCATACAGACGACAAGTAATACTGTTACTGCTCCTACTAGTACTACACACACTCACACATTTATACTTGTACTACAGTTCAGTACTTCACTGTAATAAGACTTAGTTTGTGTTTACAGGCTCTGGAGACAGCTGGTTATGTGAAGAATGTGATTGTAAGTATTGAATCATACCAGTGTTAATACAGTTGTTGGTGTGTCCTGTGTGATGGATTGTGAGCTTTGTATCAAACATGCATAGAATCAGTGATAACCCTGAGAGTAAGGTCTTTCTATTAATAGTGAAACATGCTGCTGTCTGTCTGTCTGTAGGAGAGAGACATGTTACTGAGGTACCGGCGTCAGGAATCAGGGAGGAGGAAACGGACCTTCAGAGCCTGCAGGGTGAGGCCAGGCCTGTACCCCGATATTTCTTTGTTTGTGTGTAAGAGATGTGCAGAGAAGTGTATGACGAAGCCAGGTTAATTCTTTAGCGAGCTGTTTACCTATTGAATCTCCATGAAAACCGAGGCTGACCAGCTTACCTGATCAGAAGCAGGTGACCCTCAGCATTTCTTTCATGTGCAGAACGCTTTCAGTGTTTTGTGTGCAGCTTGTTCCTGAAAGCAGCAAATGAAGCCCTGCTGCAAAGCTCCAGCAGCTCAGACTGAATGTGCATCCCATTACGTAAAGTGAAGTTGGAGCGACGTCTTTTATAAGTCATTTTTGGACCTCCAGTTTTGGTCCACTGAGAGGGTCCACTGTAAAACCAGGTGACAACTTTTTTTTAAATGTCTGCTTAATGTTGTCGTCAATAGAAACGACATGTAGGGGCTATTTATGGCACATTGAGGAGGATGGAAACCTCAACGTTTACATTTGCTGGAAACCCACAAACACAGACCAGTACCTACTCCCCACTTGACTTCCACCACCCTCTGGAACACAAACTTGGGGAAATCGGGATCCTGCAACCCTGGAAAAACATCCCCTCTAAGCCAGAAGGGGAAACAAAGGAACACACATGTAAAGAAAGCTCATAAACATGTGGTTATCCCAGCTGGGTTTTCATCAAATCAACTAAGATGCACAGCAAAGACGGTCAGACACCAACTAGAGAGGATCAGAAGGACAAACAGAACAACTGTCATCCCTCATGTGGCAGGTTTATCAGAGAAACTCAGGAGAGTCTTCTCCAAGCACGACATCCCAGTGTACCCAGCCACACACTCAGACACAAACTGGTTCATCCCACACACAACCTCAACAATGTAGCGTAGCTGTACAGTGTAGGGAGGAGTGCTCAGACCTCTACACTGGAGACACCAAACATCCACTTTATAAACGCACAACATAGAAGAGCCACCTCCACGGGACAAGGCTCGGCTGTACTAAAGGACAAAGGTCACTGCTTTAAGGATGCAAATGTTCACATGTTGGACAGAGAGGACAGGTTTGAAAGAGGAGTAAAAGAAGCATCTGTGTCCACTGTGAACGGCTATCTTTGAACAGAGGGCGGGGCTTACCACACCAACTGTCTGCCATCTATAATCCAGTTCTGAGATCCTTCACAGAGACCTTAACGCCCACTCACATGGGTGAGTTGATCTCAGTAGGTCACATGACTCACGATGGTTCAGCTAAGGTTCAAGGTTCAAGGTTCTTTATTTGTCACATGCATAGTTATACAAGTATAACACAGTGAAATGTAGCCTGACACGCTCCTCGACATGTGCAAAAATTGGGGGGGGGGGGGGTGTAGAGGAAGAACATTATATATATATATATATATATATATATATATATATATATATATATATATATATATATATATATATATATATATGTAGTATATACACTGGGTGAATGTGCAGTAGTAGCAGCAAGCAGGTGAATTCTGTACATTAATATGAATAGACATCTGACTATTTTACAGGATAGACAATATAAACATATTTAAAATTAAAGGAATTGAAATGTACATTGTGCCTTGGTTTAGTGTCTGGAAGAGTCCTGACTCAGTCAATTATAGATGATGTGAGAGGGCGGGTGTGTGTGTTTAGGGCCCGGATGGCTTGGGGATAGAAGCTCCTCTTGAGTCTCTCTGTCCTTGCCCGGAAGATGCGGAACCTTCTACCAGATTGCAGAAGTTGGAACAGTTTGTTGCCAGGATGGGACGGGTCCTTCAGTATCTGCGCTGCTCTAGTCCGGCATCTCCTGGTGTAGGTGTCCTGAAGCGGGGGGAGAGCAATCCTGCAGCAGCGTTCTGCTGTACGGATCACTCTCTGGAGAGCTTTTTGGTCCTTCACACAGCTGTTCCCGAACCACGATGTCATGTTCTGTGTGAGGATGCTCTCTAAATGCTCTCGCTAAACCTCTGCTAATAGCAACTACACCTTTTTTCACACTTTGGCTCCTGTGATGAGGGTAATGATCAAATAAGGGACACGCCACTATTTGGTTTTACAGCTGAAGAAGCGTCTTGGATGAAACTTGAAACATCTTCAAGAAACTTAAACGAGTCCAGTCGCTTGTGTTTTTACAAGCTCCTTAAATTAAGTCACCATGGTGACAGACATTCAGTGTTTTCTGAATAATGATTGAAATATTAAAAGGTCACAAACTAAACGTCGTTTACTAATTCAGAGTCTTCTCCTGTCACAGCTCCAAATTAAATTAGCTTTGACCAATCAGGTTACAGCCCAGTCATCAGATTTCGATGATTTCATGTAAACATACTGAGAGCTGGTTGGACCAACTCTGGTCAGCTCTTCTGGACCAGAAATCAGATCTCTGATGATCTGTAAAGCATCCTGAACTGGGCGTGATGTAGAAAAATGGAGGATGTCTTGATGGTGTTATGGCACTTTGTGGTGGGTTTTCAGAACTACGTTGTGTCTCTGTGTGTTGCCTGCAGGTCATTGAGACGTTTTATGGCTATGATGAAGAGGCGTCTGTGGATTCTGATGGCTCGTCTTTGTCCTTTCACACTGACAGAACTCCAGATACTGAACCAGACGAGGTACGCACACACACATACACACACCCACTGTTTCCAAAGGTGAGGACATCCAAACGTGTCCTTAAGTCCAGTGGGATGTAAAAGGAAACAGCTGGTAGTTTCTGACTCTTGGAACAGACAGCGCTCAGCCTTTGATGGAGAGCCGACAGAAAGACAAAACCTTCAAAGATCCACCTTTGCTAGATTTTAAATAATAATTCATATAGTAACAACAAAACATCCTTCAGGTACTTTAAGTTGTAACCTGCTTAAGCTGCCAGTGTCTATAACAGGGGTGTCCAACTCCAATCCTCGAGAGCTACAGTTCTGCAGCTTTTAGATGCATCCCTACTCCAACACAGCTGAATCAGATGGTTGGATTACCTCTTCAGCATCCCATCAAGTTTTGCAAAGGCCTAGGAACAAGCCATAAATTTGATTCAGGTGTGTCGGACCAAGGATGCGTCTAAAAACTCTCGAGGACTGGAGTTGGACACCCCTGATCTATAAACAGTTAACTGCATCAGTCCTAATAGAGTCATTAAATTAAAAACAGAGCTGAGTTTATTTCTGAAATAGCTTTTAAATCGGAAGTGGCACGATATTAGCCATGTTTTTTATACGTCCAGCAGCGACTTGCAAGTGTCTGATTGGCTGATATGTGTGTAGTTGTGCATGATTGGTTGTGCTATCTGTATTACGTTTCATGATGACAGCAACAATGAGAGCTTGAGACTGTTTCAGTTACTGCTCTGACTCGCTGGTCTGAAGTTGGGGTTTTGTGTGTTTTAGTTATGCGTGCATGAGGAGGCGGAGCTTCGTTACCGTCAGCTGACTCAGGAGTACCAAGCGCTGCAGCGAGCGTATGCTCTGTTAGCGGAGACGAGTGGCGGAAACTACGATGCAGAGAAGGAGATCAAGGTGACCCCGGTGGGGGCACAGAGGGCTGCATTAGCTGCAATGAAGCAAGGCACTAACAGGTTGACGGTTGTATTCTTTGTGTTTCAGACCAGAGAGCAGCTGCTGAGTGAGATCAGTCGATACCAGAGCAGAGTTTCAGATCTGGAATCAGCGCTGAAGCAGCAAGGACTGGTAACATGCAAAACTGTTGAGTTTCTAAAACGCAGAAAAATTACAGAAGGATAAAACCAAGAGGAGGCAGGTGAATGAGAATATTATCTGCATTCTGATTGGTTCTAGGCTAGAATCCTGCAATAAAGGGGTGTGTCTTCAAGCTAATCAAAGAACCAATCAGAGCCATACAGAGGTAGAGTAAACTACAGTTGTACTCCATAGAGAGCCAGCAGGAGGCACAGCTGTGATACAGTCTCCACTCACAGTGACAGGCAGGTCGTATCTCCTCCTCAAGCTCTGACCTTAACGTCTGGAGAAAGAGGCAAAACCTTCATGTTGGTGCTTGGTGGGTGTAAAACCTCCACATCCAACAATTTGGTGTGTCCAAAGCACTGTTTTTCCTGTAGGTTGAACCTCTACTGCACATGCCCAGAGTTACACAACATTACAGCTCCATCAGCTGCCATTTCTGCTGGTGCAAACGGTTGGAGAGGTAGTTCAGGAGAGCACGCCCTGACTTTTCTTTTTCTTTATCTCTCATAAATATGGATAAAGGTGAGAGGAAATCTTTGAATGCTTGACCAGATCCATGTTCATCCTGAAGATCTGTTAGACCAGGGGCCAGCAGCCTTTCTGATGAGTGCCATCTAAAATTTCCTCAGAAGTCAATGTGCATTAGCAATAAATTTAATAACGCTCTATATGAACAGTTACACGCTATATAGAACAACTTTATAGAACTAGAAAAATTTGCATTTCCTGCGAAAATGCTGTGTGGATGCTGTAACGCTGAAGCTGTCTGCTGAAAATAGCTGAAAAGTTGCACCAATGGTAATAACTTTGCAAAAGCATAGGAACTTAGCAAAAATGTAATTACTTAGCAGAACTGCAATAACGAAGAGGAAAAATAATACTTGGCAGAAATATTTTAACCTAGAAAAAGTTGCATTTCCTGCGAAAATGCTGCATGAATGCCGTGTAGGGGAATCTGCTAAAAACAGCTGAAGAAGTAAAACTATGTCCTGAAAGTAGGTGAAGAAACTGAAAAGAAACGGAATGTTGTGCTGCGGAAGTTTCTGCTGAAGAATCTGGAATTTTTCCCGAAAAGGAATGAAAAAACTAATAATTCTGCTGAAAAGGGGTGAAGAAGCTGAAATTTGTGTTGATAAGTTTAACTGTTACCTGAAAAAAATGTTGCTATAGGCGGGATTCGAACCCGGGCCTCCCGCTCTGAGAACGGCTACTCATCTCACTGAGCTAAAACACAGTTCACCCTGGCAAGCAAAATCAATGACCACACTGATAATTTGGTCCATTCGTTTCAATGGGACAAAAAAATTGCATAAAAATGTAATATCTCAAAAAGTATATGAGCACCAAAAGTCATAGCAGGAAAGAGCAGAAATAGCAGAATTTTTAAAAGTTTGAATGGTGAAAATCAGATAAAAACTGTGGGACTAGTTAAGTGCCAGAAAACGTACAGAAGTAACTAGAATATAGTGGAATAAAGAATAAATGGTAAATGGCCTGTATTTATATAGCGCTTTACTAGTCCCTAAGGACCCCAAAGCGCTTTACATATCCAGTCATCCACCCATTCACACACTGGTGATGGCAGCTACATTGTAGCCACAGCCACCCTGTCGCACTGACAGAGGCGAGGCTGCCGGACACTGGCGCCACCGGGCCCTCTGACCACCACCAGTAGGCAACGGGTGAAGTGTCTTGCCCAAGGACCCAACGACCGAGACTGTCCAAGCCGGGGCTCGAACCGGCAACCTTCCAATTACAAGGTGAACTCCCAACTCTTGAACCACAATCGCCCATAAAGAGCGAAATAAAGAGAAACAGGAACTCAATAGTGTGGATGCTGTAGGAATCCACACAGTTATATTTGTTAGCACTTACTGAGAGGACGGACGCACGCTCCACTTGACTGTCGTGTCTCTCATCCTCTCTGTTTTTCACATAATGATGTTATCCTATAACCTCGCATGTGATTGGCCACAATATGGAGGGATTGGAGCATAGCTGAGCAACTGTGTGAGAGCTGAGCAGCGAAAGGAGGAGCCGGCTCTTGTTCATGGGAGTCGACTCTTCTGATTCACTGCAAAGCACTCTGTAAGCACGGCTCTTAGAGCTGATGCTTTTGCGCATGACACATTATCGAACGTTACGTTGTGTGTCATGGACACTGTTGACTCCAGAGGCAGAGCCAAACACTTTATACACCCGGGGCTTAGGCCTAAAGGGTAGTATGTGTAACACTGATGAAGCGCTAATGAATTAATACAGGCTAGGTATTGAGTGAAATATTAGGTTATTATTAATCAGAAGATTTAGGAATGCTACTGGAGCTGATGGGCAGTAATTAATAAATACACACAACACAAAATGCTTTTGCAGGTACCATGTATTTAATCGAAAGCAAAGAAAAATAACAAGAAAAAAAAAAGTTCCCCATAAATAACACATGTTAACATCAAAAACACTGATCCACACTGAAGTCAATGAGTTTTATCTGAATGTTCATGAGAGATGTCCAAGCGCTATTGTCCATAAACGGGGGAAATGGTGTGTATGATTGTGGAAATCAGTGTATTCGGAAAATGGGGAAAGAGCGTCATCTTTGATAGCTTCCTACCAGTCCAGTGGAAGCTTGAATGCAGAATGAGTCCTGCTCCTAGCCGTTCATTGGCTCACCATCCTTTTCCATACCCAAAAAGGTTCACCTGGCCTGCATTAAATAAACAAGGCCAATAAGAAATCACAAGAATAACACAAAAATGTCAGCCAGTTAAGCTAAATACATTCTTGTTCCTGTGTACACAATTTATAAATAAATAAACAAACCATATATTTAACCAATAAGGATTTAACTAAAACATTTCAACTGCTATATACATATTATATAGCTTCACAACATTTGTTATTCAACAACTATCAGTCAAATCAAAAATCAAATTGTTTGGACCGGCAGCAGCCAATTAGTGTCAGCACACCGGCGTCGGCACATAAGGACGCTGTCATAGCCTGTCAACCACGTTGATTAGCTGCGTATATACGAATGTGAATCGCATCATTGGCTGGACTGTGGGATAAGGTGGCATCGTTCCCATACGGGAGCAGCCAGTCACTGACTAACATTGCAAAACAGAATTGTTGAAGTTTTAATTTTAATTTCAATTCAGGTTAGATTATTTTTTTTGTGCGCAACGCAGATTTTCTGTGTGCAGAGACCGTGCCAGCAGTTGCAATTGTGCACATGCGCAGCTTGGAGTGTAGTGTTCTGTAACAAGTAGGGGTGCTACGATACACAAAATTCACGGTTCAGTTCGGTTTGATACAAAAAATGTTCATGCCTTTTTAATTTGTCATTTATTAAAATTATAAATATATATTTTAACTCAAACGTACAGTTTTTAAATTTAATGTTGCTGAAACAACAAAGTAATAAAATAAATCTATCTGCTGGAGAAATCCCTCATCTTTGGAAAAGAGAGTTTATTACAGAGAAATGTCTCTTTCCAAAATAAAAGCTCTACTATACGCTTCTTCTGGGCTATATTCTCAGCAGCATATTAAACATATCAGGTCCCCATAAGGAGAATCCTGTGCTAACGGCTGTAAATGACTCGGGTAAAGTTAGTAGCATGCGTGCTTGTTGTTTTTGTCTGCTTCCACTTGTCTTTGCACCAGGATGATGTCGGAGTAAATGTGCAGTCATATTCGTTGTGTTCCCACTAGTGCTGTCAGCGTTAATCTGAAATGACGTTAACGCCACAACACGGCAAATCTCCGTTAACGAGCTACCGCGGATCGCCCCGTGTGTGGGGCTGGACGGCCAACACGTTAACGAGCTAACTGCGCTAACGCACTAGCTCCCACCCATGTAATTGAGCATTGCATGGCACATGCAACATACTGTTTTACTTTAGTCCATGACGCGCTTACCTTCAGGGTCATACGTCACATGAAAACCAAAATAGTTCCAAAGCCCAGATCTGAATGAGGGTGGGGGAGGGTCAGTTTGCCATGTTGCAACGAGCTTAGCTTCTGTCTTGCTAGCTTGCGCTGCGCTCAATGAATCTGCGTTCGACTACTCCGCCTAGGCTGCACTGTCGAGCGCAGATCCACTGAGCGCTCAACACAGACAGCATCGTCAGAAGGAAAGTTGATAAAATAAATTACAAATGTTGTATTGTTCGATACCTGTGCGTACCGAACCGAAAGCTCTGTATCGAACGGTTCAATATCGATACGAGTATCGTTGCACCCCTAGTAACAAGGTAAACAAAAATTAAAAAAAAAATAAACATACAAGTATAAAAGCTAAACAAGGTATAAATAGACTAAGAGTCATGATGAGAGGTATGCAATCCTGAATAGATAGTTTTCAATATATATCTGAACATATAACAGCAAAACCAGTGGTTCTCTGTGGAACACAGCCGAACACGTGTGATGAGAACAGAGAACAGGTCTGAAAACAGATCACACGATCACAACATTGACAGTGCGGTCGCTCTGTCTGTGTCTCAGGACCTGAAGTGGGTGGAGGAGAAGCAGGCGTTGTATCGGAGGAATCAGGAACTGGTGGCGAAGGTGAATCGCATTTGTCAATCGTGACGTCTCAGTAAATATACACACAAATTCTTCTGAATCAAAAAGAACAACTTGCATTTGGTATATTTGGTATTTGGCTGAGAATAGACTTAATGTCACACGTAACAACGGATGGTTTGCAGGTCAGGCAGATGGAAGGTGAAGAGCTGCGACTGAAAAACGACATCCAGGATGCCAAAGACCAGAACGAGCTGCTGGAGTTCAGGATCCTGGAGTTAGAGGTGAAAACGTTGCAGATGCCAGTAACAGCATCTCAAACTTCCAGACGTTTACCTGTGATTTCTGTTTGCTGTTCAGGAGAGGGAGCGGCGCTCACCCGCCATCAATTTCCAACAGCTCCATTTCCCTGAAGGCCTCAGTCCTCTACAGGTTTACTGTGAGGCAGAGGGAGTCACTGTGAGTACATCCGTCAGTACACCTGAGTGCACCTGTAAATATCTCTGAGGGGTGCACTGCCAGCATATTCAGCATATCCAGGCTTTCGCTGTGTTAGCTGGCTGAACTAAGCTACACTTTCACTGTTAAACTGGGCCTGAAAGGTGCGTTTGATTTGTCATTTCATTCTCTTTACAAATGGATCAGCTGAGCTCCTTTTGCTCCAGTGAGAGGAGTTATTAGAGGAATGCTGACAGAGCTATAAAAATGTAAAAGAAAATAAAGTGCTGCAAAAACGATGACAGCAGCGCTGCAGAAGATTATTGAATTTGTGATCATCAAGCAGCAGTGAGATAAATCTATTATAGCCATCCGTTTTCTTTATCCAATTCAGTGTTGTGGGGGGACTGCAGCACATCCTCGCTGTCATAGGGCGATGGGCGGGGTACACCTGGACAGGTCACAGGTTTGTCACTGGGTTAATACAGAGACAGACAACCATTCACAGCTTTTTATTTCTAGGGTTCACGCTGCATCTGTGAACCCTTAGGCGCTGAAGTTTGGTCAGTGTTCAGTCACAGACGTAGAAATTAGTCTGTCACAGATTCAAGGGTCAAACCGCCTCCAAACACAAGTCGTCGCATTCACATCAGAGGCCGGTAGAGTCGCAGCAGCAGATCTGGATTAAGAAAAGCTCAGGTTGGAGTTTAGAACAAACATCCCTGTGATGCAAGATAACTAAAAATCATCCTCAACATGTCGATGCTGTTTGTGCTGAATACCCCTGAACACACCTTTAACCTGTTTCTTGGTGCACTGAAGTAGTGTCCCGTCTGAAGCCTCGACATAATAAGTCTTTGACACCATTGGACCTACTGTCTGATTATTAACACCATGCCGTGTACTGGATCAATCCGGCGCCCGATGCTCGGTCAGGCCCCTTCCAGGGGTGGGGGGCTCAGTCCCCTCTTCGGTTGGCGGCTGCTGTGGCGATCTCGCCACAATGGTGATGTACGCAGCTGCTCCTCCGGTGCTCTGGGGGGCCTCTGGATTTCTGGGATCATCTCCATGCCTGCTTCATGGCTCGCAACACCTACTATTACAAACAAACAAGCTTTGTCAGTAATAGCCCTTTGGTCCATGGCTTTGGTCCCTTTGGTCCTTTGGACCCTTAGTGGATACTGGGTGGGAATCGAACTTGCACCTCCCACTCCAAAGTGGGATGTGTAGTCTTACCACTACACTATCCAGCTGCACTTACATGGAGGAACCTTATGAATACAAGTGCGCTTGCACACACAGGTGTTCACACCTGAGTACCTGTTTGTCCACACCTGTGTTCACAGAAACACACTTCTTCCTTGGCTGCTGCCTCCATGCGTTGTCGTTGTGTGCTGCTCCGCTCAGTTTTTATTATTTACTGTTAGTTCTGCTTATCTAGGTTGTTGCTGTGGTCTCCCTCCTGTGTTGTTCTCTTTCTGCCAGCAGGTGATCCAGCTGATCTTTTCTCTCTGTCGCGCTTCCCCTCTGCTTTTCTTTCCCTCTCCTTTTTTGGAAGGTTGCTTGTCTTTGTCTTTCCCTTTTCTATCCACGGGTCCTGTCTGTTCCAATTGTAATAACTTAAAAGAATAAATAATTAATAAAGATCAATCAAGTGGATGAATAATGATCCACTTGGAAAAATAAATCAGGTGGGCATCACCAAATTTCCCCTTGTGGGATAATTAAAGGATTGTTCTATTCTGTTTCTCTTGGCCTTCAAACTATAATTCATGTTGCCAGAGTTCTCTGAGCTCCCTTTCGTGTCCAAAGTCCTGGAGAAAATTGTCTGCGTCCAGCGCCAGGCTCAAAGCGCTACACAGCACTGAAACTATGCCTTTAAAAGTTTTTAATGATCTTTTATTAATGCCATTTAAGTGCTTTTAGACCTGAGCACTGCATTTGATAAAGTGGGTCATGGTGTTGTAGTGTCCAGACTGCTGTGGGTATTAAGGCACCTGCCCTTGATTGGTTTAGATTCTATTTAAGCAGCAGAATGTTTTCTGTCAGGTTCATCCATCCATCCATGTGGAGTCCCTCAAGGATCCACCCTTGGCCCAGCATTTTCTCCTTTCACATGCTCCCATTAGGCTCTGTTTTCAGAAAATATGGATTCTCTTTTCACTGTTTTGCTGATGATTCACAAATCTACTTTCCTCTTAAAAAGAATTCTACAGACTTTGAAAGTTTTGCGTGACTGTCTTCATGATATTAAATCATGGCTGGCATTAAATGTTTTGAATGTGAACAATCAAAAAGCTGAGATTGTCCTATGTGGACCTTCTGACCCTCGTTCTTCTCTTAAGGGTGACCTTGACCCTCTGGGAAAAGCAGAACTGCCTTTGCAAAATTCTGGGAATGTTATTTGATGTTTCTTCATATTGAGAAACTGCTGTTAAAGGCTTCGAGTGAGTAGCTAATGCGAGTAATTGATCCAGACCTGGCAGCAGCTCTCTCATCTTCAGCTCTCGCGTGTTTACGTGTGCTCCTGACAGGCAGGCGTAAACGCGACCGTATTTCCCCGTCTAGGCTTGTTTGCGTTCTGGCTTCCAGCACGTTATAGAATTGATTTTAAGATGTTATTGCTTGTTTTTAAGTCTCTAAGTGGATAAGCTTCGCCGTACCTCTCTGATCTTTATCTCATGCTATAAACTGAAGGCTGCTTCTGACTGAAACACAGGAGGGGCCTTTGCTGTGTGTGTAAACAGTTTGCTTCTTCAAATTAGGGTCTCTCCATCTGAAGACACATCCTTACTCTCTAGCTTTTAATTGTGACTGAGTTGTTTTGCTTTTGTGTCTTGCCGTCTACTTGTGTGTGTTTATTTTTTCACTGTGTAATGGTTGTTTTTGTGATTTGCCGATCAGGACATTGTGATGAGTGAGCTGATGAAGAAGCTGGACATTCTGGGAGATAACGCCGTAAGTGTATGTTGAATTTATTTTGTACATGTCTGTGTCACTGAAACATGTGATCCATGTAATCCGCTTGTGGCTTCACGTGTGTTGAATGTGTGCATTTTGTAAACATGCTGTTTAGTAACCGTGGTGACACGTTCCCTGTTTCATTAGTGAGTCCTTTCTGATGATCAGTGAATAAATCTGAGTTTGTGTCGGGACAACAATACTTTCCATGTTGAGCGTGTTGTTTATATATTGCTGACATGTTGTTTTTCTGTAGAATCTGTCCAATGAAGAGCAGGTGGTGGTAATACATGCCCGGACGGTACTCACTCTAGCAGAAAAGGTGAGCGTCCCACCTGTCAGTTCTCAGAGAGCTGAGGTTTCTGCTCTCTGACAGGATGCAGATAAAGTTTCTTATTCTTTGCACCTCTCAGAGTTATTGGCACAGGGAAAAAGCAGGTTCGCATAGTGAGATTGAGGACGTGGAATAACTGACGGCTCATCAAAGTTTACATAAGATCAGTCCGATCTCGTAAAGTTGCTGTTGATCTCGGCAGGTATCACGTGAACAGTCAGACAGCTCGTCACTATTGTTTCACAAAGTTGTTTGCTCTGTCTCTGCGAGGTAACAATATGAAATGTGTGCACATGCAAAAATACCATGTGATTCAAGAAACATGAACACCAGCTAAGTTGGCTCTTACCATCATGTGTTTGTTAATGGACTAGAATAAATTCAAACAACAGGTACTTTGCATGTCTGCAGGATAGGGCTGCCATGATTAGTCGACTAGTCACGACTGATTTAATAGTCGACGCGTCGTTTGAAGCTTTGTAAGATCCCAAAAGACGCAGGAATAAGTAGCAGGATTTAAGAGTGTAATAACGGACTGAAACAGAAGATGGCAGCACTGCATGTACAAGGATGCCAGCTGCCGTTAAACCCCGAAGAAGAAGAAGCTGTGTCCCAGAATTCATAGCGCAGCCCAGCTCAGTTGTCAACAATGGTGGCAGCTAGTTAGCTTTAACTTTACTCTTATTATTCTTTCTGGGTCACAAAATAAACGTTTAACATATTTTCAGCCGAGAATGTAGCTGTGTAAACCTCAAATATCTGCTCAGTTTATCAAGACACCGCATATTTTCAAAAGCGCTCCGACGTTTTCGGAGATGTCTGTTACCCACTAGCTCGATAGCTAGCCGGGGGCTAGGTCACTAGAGCCGTGAGAACACCGGACTCCCGACAAATCGTTTTCAAACCCACCGCCGTCTTTCACTACTCAGGTTAAATATATATGAGTCACTTAGATAACTTAAAATGTTATTGTTTGGCTTTTTTTAGTGTTTTATTTGTTCCTGAGTAAATCGGTTTGGCTGAAATTAAAGTTATAGTTTTTACACAGCTGAATAAACGTCAAGCAGACAGCTGATTATCAGAAGTGTGAGATGCTGCAGAATTTACTCCGGTGTCCTGTTATATTTTAGATAGCAAGGAGTTTATTAAACTTCACCGAAACAATCTGCAAATTTCATTAAAATTATAATATAATAAATAATATAATAAACTATCATCTTGTCTTTATTTTTAGTTAGCACCTTACACACTTAAAGCTGTAAGCTAATGATAGTTATATAAGAGCAGATGCTGCTGGTGCAATAAGCTGTACGTTTTACATCCAATGGATGATGATCTGATTAGTCGACTAATCGCAAAAATAATCGGTGAGTAGTCGACTATCAAAATAATCGTTTGTGGCAGCCCTACTGCAGGAAGATACAGAAAAGTGTCAGAAACATTTAAAAACAAGTCTTTAGGTGAGATTTAAAGATGCTGAGTGTTGATGAGGTTACCAGATTCTCCAGCATCTGTGGGTCAATAAAAGCTTTGAAAAGTAGTACTCAGTATACTCTAGTATCCCGTGACACAGCCCGGTCCTCGTCGTTTGTTCATATGTGTCACCTGAGGCTCCTAAACTGTTTGTTTGGGATGAACAAGTTCAGGTGAGAAACAGTTCACACAAATCTGTGTGAACTCTGTGAATAAAGCTGAACATACACAGAAATTTAAAGATGAACTTGGATTGATGAGGAGGACAGACAGTGCACAATCAATATCTGCTTTACGACCAGCCTGTCTCTGTCTACCTGTCTGCTCACCTGTCTCTCTTTACCCCCTTTCAGTGGCTGGAGTCCATTGAAGTGACAAAATCGGCCCTGCAGCAGAAAATGTTGGACATCGAGAGTGAGAAGGTGAAAGACAAAGTGTATCTGGTCTCTGTTGGGACTTTTTTCTACTTGCTGAAATCATGTGATCTGATCTGTGGTCTGGTCAATGACACTAGATCCATCTGAATTATGAGGCTAAAATAAGTGCTCTGTGGTGAGTCGGTCCAGTAAGAAGAGCGTGGTGATCGCGAGCTGGACAGGAAGCTTTTAGTTTCAACTCTTTCATATGTCGGAGTCTGTTTGTACAGAAAACATTAAAAGGCCTTAGCGGTTTGTAAAGCAGCAGTATCCATGTTGGGAAGTTGTTGTCTGGGGTAAATAAATGTGGTGCCAGTGAAGATGCTGTTGTTTTCTAGGAGCTGTTCAGTAAGCAGAAAGGTTACTTGGATGAAGAGCTGGACTACAGGAAGCAGTCGATGGATCAGGCCCATAAGGTCAGTGAATAGCTGAACCTGTACTGTGGAGAGGTCAACCAAATAACTGAGAGCAAGTCTTTGAGCCTGTTCTGATATCATTGGCCCGTTGATCAGTGGGCTGTGATCAATGGTTGTCAATCTATGGCCATGACAATCTGCATATTAATGATCAAGGAAATGACTTCACGGCCCGTTGTTTGTTCAGTGGTGCTCGTTTCAGTCATTGTGCAAATGTCCTGTTTATAAAGTTGGGGAAACCTGCACCTGGATGAGTGACAAAACGTTTCTCCCACTGAAAACATCCAAATGAACAGGATCAACATTTTGGGATTTCCTTAGCTGGATGATTGAGCAACAACAATGACAGCGCAAAAATGTTTCTTTGATCCAGAGGATCCTGGAGCTGGAGGCCATGTTGTTTGAGGCTCTGCAGCAGGAAGAGGAATCCAGGATAGAGGGATTAAAGATGGAGGGTCGACTGTCTGAGAGTCTGACAGAGGGAGAGCGAGAGGAGCTGAGGAGAGCCATGGACCAGTGGAAACGAACTGTGATGTGTGAGCTCAGAGAGAGAGATGCCCAAATCCTTCGAGAGCGGATGGAACTACTGCAGCTCACCCAACAGGTAAACCACTGAAATGAGCACAGGTACACTATTATGATTTCTCCTTTGTAGTCTGTAATCAATGATGTTGTGTTTGTCAGAGGAACAAGGAGCTGGAGGAATTTATAGAAGCACAGAAACGACAGATTAAAGAGCTGGAAGAGAAGGTAAAGACAAATCGAACAGAAACATGTATGTAAAAAACTGCTTCCTCTGACATCGACAGATTCTGCACTGCTTTCTTCTTCTTTCAGTTCCTTTTCCTGTTTCTCTTCTTCTCTTTGGCCTTCATCCTATGGTCCTAACAGCAGCAGGTTGGTCACACTTTCCCAGGTGTGCAGAGTTTACCTGTTGGATCTCTGTGTAGTAAAATGTTTGCTCTGCTTTAGTGTGTGCAGACCACCACAGTCCAGCAGCTGAGTGGCCAGGTCAGCTCAGTCTGGATCAGACCAGGAGGACCTGAAAGGATTCCTGGAACCAGCAGCTCACCAACCGAGGGTCTATGGGTTCTCTGTTGCCAGCCAATCAGAGCAGAGCCCAGCTGTCAGCTGGCTCTCAAACTATCCTGTTACACGTTCCTAGAATGCCACTGTGCTGTCTCACAATGACTGATGGCTTCGTTTCAGCTTGCTGATGTTCAGCTAAGTAAAAGAGTCTGGCCCAAACTGGTGTTGGACTCTTACTAGCTAAACTAGGTGACACCCTATATGATTAGCTTAGGTCGCTGATTTTGAAGTTGTCAGATGGGGTTGGTTCAGTAACCTGTGACAGAGCTGAACCTGAGCTCAGCAGAGTTAGGCTGAAGAGCAAAATCTCTATAAGAACTAGACATAAAAACATCAGAAACCAACCTGACAGAAGTTTAGTTCAATAATTCTTTGTTCTGATTGGCTGTTCCACCTGAAGAGCAGACAGTGAATTTAGCTCCTCCCACTTTATTCACAGAGCTAAGGTCACACCTGGTTCGTCTGCAACAGAAGAAGGACCTCCACAATGTCAGGAGGTCTGTTAGGAGATAAGAGTGAAGTGAAGTGGTCCAGATAAACCAGGTTCAGCAGGTCCAGATAGACCCGGTTAACCAGGTCCACATAAACCAGGTTCACTGGCGTCCGGTTAAATACTGCATCGATTTCAAGATACTTTTGTACACATTCAAGGCTACCCATCATCTCTCACCTTCATACCTCTCTGACCTGGTTCAAATCACCATTCCTTCTCCGTATCTCAGATCCTCCTCCTCTCTTTCTCTTCCATCCCTTCCCCCCGACTAGCCACCGTGGGGCGCAGGGCTTTCTGTTGCTCTGCCCCCGACTTTGGAACATCACTTCCATCCCTCTATATAAGTCCAGACTCAAAACTCACCTATTCACATTAGCCTATTCCACATAAATCTTTCCATCCTGCTACTTTAATTTATTTGATCTATTTGCTCAACGTTTTATCATTATTATTTTGTAAATTGTTATGTTTGTTGTTGTTATTGCTTGTGTACAGTGTCCTTGAGTGTTTTGAAAGGCGCTTTCTTAAATAAAATGTATTCATTCATTCATTCATTATTCATGAGGTCCAGATAAACCAGGTTAACCAGGTCCACACAAATCAGGTTCATGAGGCCCAGATAAATCAGGATCAGGAGGTCAAGATAGACCAGGTTTACTGGGTCCAGGCAAACCAGGTTCATGAGGTCCAGACAAACCAGGTTCACCAGGTCCAGGCAAACCAGGTTCATGAGGTCCAGATAAACCAGGTTCACCAGGTCCAGGCAATCAGAATCAGAAAGGGTTTTATTGCCAAATGTTGAGCAGGTTTACAACATTAGGAAATTGTTGCGGTGCTTCAGTGCAAACATGCTGTTGTAAATACTGTTATAAATACTCAAAGGAGCTTGCAAAGAAAAGCGTCTGGACTTCTTTAAGTTGCTTTAAGTTGCTTGAAGACGTTTCACCTCTCATCCGAGAAGCTTCTCGGATGAGAGGTGAAACGTCTTCAAGCAACTTAAAGAAGTCCAGACGCTTTTCTTTGCAAGCTCCTTTGACTACGATGACCTGGATGACTGAGAACCTTCACAGACATATTGTTATAAATACTGTTATAAATTAAGCTTAAATAGACATGAAAATAAAAATGAGAATAAGAATTAAAAGTGCTAAGTAGATAGATATATACATGATATATACATGAGTGCAGGTGGTGATCAGTGCAAACATGGAATGATGCAGTGAACACAGCGTAGGGTCATGTGTTAGTGGTGGGAACAGTCATATGGTTATTGTTCATGTGTCCAACAGCAGAGGGGAAGAAACTGTTCTTATGGCGAGAGGTTCTGGTGAGAATGGACCGGAGCCTCCTGCCTGAGGGGAGCAGGTCAAACAGACTGTGTCCAGGGTGAGAAGGGTCAGCTGAGATCCGAGCTGCACGCCCCAGTGTCCTGGAGGTGTACAGGTCCTGCAGAGATGGGAGTCTTCAGCCAATCACCTTCTCAGCAGAGCGCACAACACGCTGCAGTCTCTGTTTGTCCCTGATAGTGGCTCCAGCGTACCACACGGTGATGGAGGAGGTGAGGATGGACTCGATGATTGCAGTGTAGAACTGCAGCATCGTCCGTGTTGGCAGGTTCAAACCAGGTTCATGAGGTCCAGATAGACCAGGTTCACCGGGTCCAGACAAACTAGGTTGATGAGGTCCAGATAAACCAGGTTCAGGAGGTCCAGATAAACCAGGTTAACCAGGTCCCCACAAACCAGGTTCATGAGGTCCAGGCAAACCGGGTTCAGGAGTTCCAGATAGACCAGGTTCAGGAGGTCCAGATAAACCAGGTTCACCGGGTCCAGACAAACTAGGTTCATGAGGTCCAGATAGACCAGGTTCACCGGGTCCAGACAAACTAGGTTCAGGAGGTCTAGATTAACCAGTCTCACCGGGTCCAAACAAGCCAGGTTCATAAGGTGCAGGCAAACCAGGTTCATGAGGTCCAGAGAAACCAGGTTCAGACTGTGTTTAATTTGATGGAGAGAAGCACAGCAGTGGTCTCTGACCTTGAGGTGCTAGATATCTTGGATTTAGGTCCTGGAAATGACTCCCAATATGTTTCTGTTCCTAAATCCATATCTAAATAATGTCACAGAACTAAAACTAAACTATATCACAATATATATGATTAATTAGTATTACATGAAATGATGCACCTTTTCACTTTACACTGAAGTTACCGGATATTGTTAAATAAAAAGTTTAATTATAAAAAAGCTAAAGACTTTGTATTTTGGTTAATACCTACATTACATTAATATTTTTAAAGCTTTTGTTTCTTTTGGGTTTCTGCCAGCAACCGTATTTGACTTCAAATTCTGCACTTTGTCATTTTGACCATTTACCATTTCTCTGAGTTATCCTCAGTGTTCAAATGAAGCAGTATCAGAATCTGTTGTTTTAAAAGTTGCATCCTGCTGTTGTACTTTTATTATTCCAGATGATATTTTTCTATCCCTGCTGTGAGTCTAAACACTGAACATCTGAAGAGTTGGCGATTAAAAATGGAAACCGAACAAGGAGCAGTCTGTGTTTTGTTGCTTATGTTGGATTATTGAGTCCAAGTGCATTTTCACCAGAATAATCCAATCCAAATCAGTTCAGCATCATTCAAAGACCAGTAATTCACAACAACAGTCAACTAAATATACTTTAATAAGGTAAAGACGACACAAAATTAGTCAGAGCACCTATATAAGCATCAATGGTGACAGTGGGAAGTAAAAACTAGAGTAGAATAGAATAGAATGCCTTTTCTTTACTGTGTTTGGATCATCCAATAACCTGATGTTTGTTGTTACAACCTTTGTTTACTTTCTGACTGCGGTCGCCCTGCAGATACTCTGACTTCATTTTCAAAGAGGAAAGCTTCATGGGCATGAACTACAGACTTTGTTACAGTTCACTGGCTGTGTGTGTGTGTGTGTGTGTGTGTGTGTGTGTGTGTGTGTGTGTGTGTGTGTGTGTGTGTGTGTGTGTGTGTGCGCGTGATTAGATGGACTAAATCTGACAGGCAAAGAAATCAAGTTCAAACTGCAGCAACTTCAGAGCATCAGCAGTAATGAGCACTGACGTGTGTGTGTGTGTGTGTGTGTGTGTGTGTGTGTGTGTGTGTGTGTGTGTGTGTGTGTGTGTGTGTGTGTGTGTGTGTGTGTGTGTGTGTGTGTGTGTGTGTGTGTGTGTGTTGGTCACGACCTTCGTCTGATTCTAAGCTGATAAAGTCAGAGATATCAGTGAGTGAGGAGGTGTGAGGGTATGCTGAGCAATAAAGATGAACTCCTGAGAGAGAAAAGGAGACAAAGGACAGACCTGTGAATCTGATTGGTTGAAGGTTTGTGTTCTCCTCCTCCTCCCTCTTAATCTTACTTTGGGCCCATGACCTCCTTTCTTCACTTCTTCCTCCTCCACATCCTGTCGGTTCGTTTATCGTCTGAGATCTTCATCCTCCCCGCCTCCTCCTCCTTTTCTTCTCTTGCTTGTTTCTGATCAGGTCACATCTCTCCAGGATGTCTGAGAGGAGGTGCTCCCCGGAGGACGACTGCTCTTCTCTCCTTTCGCGGCTCGGCTCAGACTCTCCTCGACCTCGGATGAAGTATGGCGGGATGTTCTGCAATGTCGAGGGAGCGTTCGAGAACAAGACACTGAACTTTGAGTCGTTGGGTCTGCGGCCGCAGCGATGCCAAGCCACTTGCACCCACAGCCGAGATGGAGGCCACGCCGCCAGAAGAGGACACACATCTGGACACACTCGGGAAAATTGTGGCAAGAGAGAGGTTTGTATTATTTCTAGTGAATTGAAAATGTGAGTTCTGTTTATCCTTGTAATGCTCATATCCTGCTGATCTCACCTTTCAACCTTCACACAACTCAGAGTTACTGACCATCAGATGGTGAGTGTTTATTTTGCTTCAGTCATTTGTTACAGATAAGTATAGTCATGTGACACATCATTGATAAGACGGCTTGGAACAACTTTGTATCGTATTACAAAGTTCATGGGCATACGGTTAGTGTGACCCCAGGCTGTGGAGACTTCACTTCATTTCCAGTTTTTCTTCCTTCCACTTCGGTTTCTAATGAAATGTCACAGACACAGTTCACGATTCAGTTTCACTTTAAAATAATTATTCAGCAATTCATATCCTCCCCACGGTCACAGCAGACAGGTCTGTTACATCACGTTCTCATCCCTCGTGCAGTAAATCACAACGATTAATTGCTCTCAGAAGTTAGAGGCTGATTGTAGATTTGTTTCTTCTATCCGCTCATCTCATAAATAATTCAAGACTTCATTCACTGTACTGTGATTACTGAGCGTACTACAGTAACACCTCCCTGGGTAATGCTATATTTTAGTACGATACCGAACTAAATATCAGGGATGGGAATCCTCGTGCCGCTCCCTACAGTACTGACTAAAAACTAAAAGAACTGAGAACCTGAAACAAGGCTCAGCAGCAGGTACACTCAGGTGTGGTATATTTAGGTATTTGAGAGGAGTTACTTGTTACATGTAAGGAAATATCAGTCTGATATCAGCAGCATATCAATCAGACACACATCTCCAAAAGTTGACTTGGATGAGTGACGAAACGTTTCTGTGTGTGTGTGTGTGTGTGTGTGTGTGTGTGTGTGTGTGTGTGTGTGTGTGTGTGTGTGGACTAAGAGTCAAACTACAGATGAAGGTGAGGATAAACAGATCCTTCAGGCCTCAGCAGATAAAGATTCCTTTACTGTCGTTGTACTTACAGAGAAATTGGAGCAGACTAGCACACGTGCATTATTACATGCTTTCACTCGTGATTCATTCTACAGAATAAAATAACAATAAAATAAAAATAGACAGACTAATAAACAAAAGTATGCGTACAGTTCTACTAAAAGGATTAAATGACAGTGCAGCCATGCAGCATGAGTGTTATTGTTCTGTACTGTGTGTAATTATATCCAAATAAAAAATATCCAACTGACATCACTCAATAAATCTGTGACCACTAGTTGACACTAAGAGCCAATCAGAAGCCACGAGAGGTCTAATCTCCTTTCAGAATAAAAGGCTGTTAATTTGCTCTAAAACCTGAGGAGTTTAAATATCTGAAAGTTGATGTTGATGAAAAAGTTCAAGCTGAGCTGAAGCTGCTCTTTGTTTAGTCACCGGATCTCCTAATTTAATAAAAACACAGCAGCATCTGCTCAGTTCATAGACTCGAGGTGGACTCGGAGAGAAATCAGTTTAAAGCACTTAAAACATTATAAACACTTTAAAGCATTTGATCATTTTGACTCGTTGCTGTTAGTCTGAACTGGAACCAGACATCATTCTGAGGAGATGACCGTTGTTTCAACGCAAACTGACTGCCGAGGCTGCAAGAACCTGGCATCTGACCAACGATTTCACTTGTTCAGATCCACTCCTGCGACGGATGCAGCTTCCCTGATGTCCGCGCTGTTTATGAGCGCCTCAGTGTGTTACAGCAGCCGTTTAACTCCACATTTCCACTCTCATCTCGAAACTTCGACTTTATTCAAAAAATGATCAATAAAATATATATTTTCTTAATGTGCCTCCAATACTCGTACTCTTACTCTGATTACTCTAAGAAGACACGTTCGGGAGATTTACTTTGAAGCTCCCACCGGAAGCTGTGTCAGGCTGTGTTGTCGGAAACGTGACGTCAGTGTCGACGGGCGCAACAATAGCTGCTGTGTCTGTGTGCGTGTGTGAGCGGATCAATCAGCTGATCACAGATCGATCGGGATGTCGTTCCAGGCCAAGAAGAGCAGCGCGAGACACGCGGTAGGTCCACCCGAGCCGGGCCGAGCCGGGGCAAACCAACCGGTGATGCTGCGGCTCCGCCGGTCAGTCAGAAGCATACCGAGGCTGGGAAGCGAGCCGGGCCGGGCGGGGCGGGGCTGATTAGACACGTCTACCTCGGCCTGGCTCGGCTTGGCTCGGTTTGCAGAGGTCACGGATGCTGACAGGTTTTTTTCACGCTGCCTTCAGGGGAGGTCGATAAAAATGCACGGGTTAAAACCTGAGCCAGTTCCAGTCCTGGCACAGCACGGTTCGATTTGTTTCAGTTCACCTGTCAGGTGACAGGATCCACGTTTTACGCGTGTTTTTAAAAACAGTTCATCCGTCCTGCTCACCTGTGGCAGTGGGAGGGGCAGCATTTGGTCTATCCAGGTAATTCAGGGTATATCACCATGGTAACTGATGCTGTAGACCCAACCTGCTCCAGAGCAGAGATCAGCAGGTATGAACTCACCAGCACTAACCAATCAGATCTTTCAGAGCTCAGACGGCTGGAGCGTCTGAAGTGTTTTAGTTTAAAACACTAATCTGCTGTGTTTTCATATTTCTCCATACTGGCGACTTTATTTCTGTAAATGTATTTATTGGTATAGTGAAACTGCAGGACTGCGGTTTCACCACTTTGAGCCACGTAGCGTATATTTGTTCTTTGTTCTTATTCTTTCTTCAGTGCGATAAACCCGAGTAAGGCTGCAGGCCACAGGAGGAAACTACAGCTGGCCTTAATGTTCAAACACTCGATATTTGATAAAACCCGTGCTCACCAGTTTACCTCCTTTACTTCCTGCTTCATATAAACTTTATTCACACAGCAGCTCGTTTACAGTCTGACCGCAGTGTTTACAGCACTCACACATGCTTTATCTCCCTTTGTAAGGTCAGGTGTGCAGTCACCATCAGCTAAAAGCTGATTGGCTCTGAATGATGCTAGCATACATTAAAAACATGTAGACAGCGATAACTGTTCGCTGACAGCTGCCAACATCTGCGAACAAATATGATTCTATAAAGTTGTTCTATATAGTGTTTAACTGTTCATATAGAGCGTTATTAAATTTAATGCTAATGCAATCATGTGGCACGTTGACTTCTGAGGAAATTTTAGATGCACTCATCATCAGAAAGGTTGCCGACCCCTGGTCTAGTGGGTGACGTTGGGGTGGCAGCCTCCATCTGTGTTGTATCACGAGATTGGATTGCACCAAACAGATGTTCAAGTTCAAGAAATCCAGGCTTTCTTTGAGTTACTCCTCCAATCAGGGACCTCATCAGAGGCGATGCACATCTGTAAAACTGTGACTGCAGATAATCGGCTGAGATTAGTGATCAGAGTTCAGTCCACTCTGAGGTCATCGTCCAGGATTTGCCATGACAACGGGTAAATACAGAGCACAGCCTCCGTTTTAATCTAGAGAAACACCGGCTTCATCTTCAGAACCGGAGACTCGTTTTTACCCGTCTCACATGGATAATAACTGTATATGTGTAATATGACATCATATAATATACATTTTTATATGTTATGAATATTATAAATATTCACGGCCCAGCATAGGGCACTCAGGAGGTGACTGAGGGCAAAGGCATGTTATTCATGCACACAGACACACCGAGTGCTAATGAGGGGAAACACCTGTAACATGCAAAGTAAAAATAAATACAAGACACGAGACTCTATCAAAATAAAACAGGAAAGAACATAGATGCCAAACACAGAGATAAAGACTAGATCAGAAGCTACAAGGGGACGCAAGGAAGGCAGGAAACAACTAAAACATCAGGAATCAAATAAAAACTGTGACCCTGCCTCCTGACCAACGGTAGCTGAGATAGCCCCATCCCCAACATAATAAGGACAAGCGGAACGAGGATCATTTTGTGAGGAAGAAGAGTCACGTGACCTGTGAAATGCCTCTTTAAACATGAGCAGGCTTAAATTCTAAAGCAGAGAGTCAGAATTACCAGAAAGATGATAATGTGGTGGGAGCTGCTAACTCTGATCCAGCTAACTCAAAGAAAGCGTTCTCAACTTGCTTGGTGGCCACACCTCTCCCGTCGACCCCGTCTGAATCTGCAGTCAGAAGCTTCTTTCCTATGATCTATGCACCATCCTCTCTGTTTCCAGGGCGACCGTCTGATCATCAAAGGAGGAAAGATTGTCAATGACGACCAGTCGTTCTACGCTGATATCTATATTGAGGATGGGACAATCAAGTAAATATATTCTCTTTTTTCTCACTGATGTAATCAAATCAAATCAAATCAAATCACTTTTTATTGTCACATCACATGTGCAGGCACACTGGCACAGCACATGCGAGTGAAATTCTTGTGTGCGAGCCCCACAAGCAACAGAGATGTGCAAACACAACAACACAAACGAGCAAATCATTCTGATTTAAAGAGGAACAAACATGTCCTCGTGTTCCACACATGGCAAACGAAACACGCAAATTCACTGAAGAAAAAACGTTTTCCTCATCTGAAGAACAACATAGCCCTTCATGTTTAAAACCAAGTTTTCTTTGACTCAAAAAGGTCAATGTTTCAGGTATATGTTGGGGTTATTGGTTCCTCTGATGGAGCATTTGCAGTGTATTTTCTGTAATTAGTTGGGTTTTTTTAGTGGGGGGCATTTGGTCATTGAGAAGACCAAATTTCACTGTGATCTTGAAAGTTCATCGATATTTGTTCACGTTTGTACTAATGCTGACACCCTGGATTCAGAGCAGGAGAGGCAGCTTCAGTGGAGTTTCTTAACAAATCATTTCCTCTGCGTCTCTCTGAGCTCTTCCTGAAACGGTTGGATCTTTGTGTCAAACCAGATGTTCTCATCCGAGTCATTGCTCACGTATGTCTGTGATAGGCAGCAGAATTTGGATCATACTGACCTTCAGTCTAAAGGCTGCATCTGAAAACTGGTTTCCAGCTGTTTGGACCGCACTGAGTTCTTCACACATAATCTTTATTTCATTTAATTTACTTTTAAAATCTCACTGGTTGGGTGTCAGGTTTTTACTTGTGGTCGGTGTGAATCGCCTTCACTTTGTCCCTGTGTTTGAGAATCTTCATAATCAACCTTCCCAGTGTGGCCTAAGCATCTCCCCATCCCGTCGTGGTGCTCTCTCCACACTGAGCAGCTCTTTTGTCCATTTTTATCCAAAGACCAGCACATCTGGTCCTTCAGCCTCTGCCACTTGAGGCGGCTGTAGCTCAGGTGGTGGAGCAGGTCACCTACTAATTGGAAGGTTGGTGGTTTGATACCCATCTGCTCCAGCCTGCATGCTTTAGGCAAGATATCAACCCCCATCTGCTTTCTGATGCATCCACTGGAGTATGAATGTGTGTAAATGTTACATAGAAAAAAGGCTTAAAGTGCTCAGAAAGAGTAGAAAAGTCAATTTACAAGCTTTAGGGTGTTCTTCATGACGTCTTCAAGCAAAAGTTTATCTTCCAAAGTTTTATTCCTAAACTCTCTTTACTTCAGAGAATCAGCATCATCTTGAGCTGTAGACAATCACAGCTCAGTCTCTGACAGAGCAGTCCTTCATCTGCTTCCTCATCTTTAAAAAAGTCAGAGATGAGGTGCTGGTTTCTCTTCTTTGGCCATCCCGAGCTCCAGTCGTCTTCTCCCAGGGTGTTCTTAGATCTGCTTCATTGTTTTTAACCTTTTGCTTGCTCATCTTACCAGAAGTGAAAACGAGAAAATCCAAAAGCCCGGTTTACTGTAAGTCAGGGGTGTCCAACTCCAGGCCTTGATTTTAGATCTCACCCTGGGTCAACACACCTGAATCAAATGATGAGTTCATTACCAGGCCTCTGGAGAACTTCAACACATGCTGGCGAGGTCATGTAGCCATTTAAATCAGCTGTGTTGGATCAAGGACACATCTAAACCCCGCAGGACACCGGCCCTCGAGGCCTGGCGTTCCCCACCCCTGCTGGAAGTATACTAGTGGTCTTCATCGAGCACTGGTACAACACAGCAAAGTATATTTCATCAGGTTACTCCTATAGTCAGATGTCGAGTGAACATTCTAATCGATAATTACACCAATGACACCTCGGACTTCCTGTTGTGTCCTGATCAGACAGATCGGCGAGAACCTGATTGTCCCGCCCGGCGTGAAAACGGTGGACGCATATGGTCAGCTGGTGATCCCTGGAGGAATCGACGCCAACACAAACCTGTACTCACCGCAGAAAGGCCTGAACCCGGCAGATGACTTCTACCAGGGAACTAGAGCCGCCCTGTCCGGAGGAACCACCACCATTAGTCAGTAACCAATACTCGATCAATACCATCTGGCCTCAGTGTGATGTGCTAACGGTAAGCTGGTTGTGTTGGCAGTGGACCACGTGCTGGTGGAGCCGGGGACTAGTTTACTAACGGCATTTGACCAGTGGAAAGATGCGGCAGAGCAGAGGGCGTGCTGCGACTTCTCCCTCCATGTGGACATCACCCGCTGGCACGAAGGGCTGTACGAGGAGCTGGAGACACTTGTCAAGGACAAAGGTCAAGATTGCCAAGCAATAATCAATAAGCTCATTATCAATTATAGTCAGATATCGCAAGACACAGAGGGTGAACTGTAGTCTGGCTGAGTATAAACTGCAGTACTCTGTGTTTCAGGTGTGAACTCCTTCCTCTTCTTCATGGCCTACAAAGATAAGTACCAGAGCTCCGACTCGCAGGTGTGCAGACAGAGTAACTTCTCATTAATCGTTTCTTTTTGTTAGTTTTGCTTTCATTTTACCGTTGTCATGGTTTCAGCTCTATGAGGCCTTCAGTGTCCTCCGTGATCTCGGAGCCATCGCGCAGGTCCATGCTGAGAATGGTGACATCATTGATGAGGTAACTGAGCAAAACTCTGACTGTTCATTTAATAAAGAGCAGAAAACTGAAAGTTGGTGTTTCACAGTTGGCTTGAATCAGTTAAATGAGTCCAAACTAAGGATGAGCATAATGCAAACAGAAGCTGGAGACAACTGTTTGTGTCTTGAGGTGACTGTTGATGTGATTTGGCGATATGTAAATAAAACAAAATTGAACTGAATTAAGTGTTGTAGTCAGAAGCAAAAAAAGGTTGTTTTTTTTAGTGTTTATTGAAGTTATGCATGAAATAAAATGTACATTATTTGATGGCTTCCTTTGTTCTAAGACTCATATATGTACAGTAGTCTGGGTGACCGCCATCACTTCAAGTACTTTTTCTTCAAGCAGGTACGAAAAAAGAGAAAGAAAAGAAAGCACACAAACAAACATATCTAAAGACAGATACAGTTTGTAACTATCCAGAGAGAGAGCAATTGCAAAGCCAACACACTCAGTAGCAGACGGTGACATAGCATTAGTACATGTTATTATAACAAACAAAAATTTAAACAACCATTCCTTCAATGATGAATATCATCACATAGCGGAGCCATTCTCCCCAGTGTTTTACAAATTTCTCATACTCAAAATTCACTAAAAAAGTTATCTTTTCCATCTTATACATCTCAAAAGTTACATCAATCCAGCTGTTTAATGTTGGTGGATCCTATGTTAGCCATCTTTTGGTCGGTGCCTTTTTACTTGCAGCTAGCAGTTCACATAGTTAGTATTTATCTATACACTTTATGTCTGAGGCTATGTGTCCTAAAAATATGGATTTGAAATCAAAGGCTAAATATGTACTAAAGATGTTTTGCATCACTTTATGGACATCTCTCCAGTAGTTATTCTTACAATCCCAAAATACAGTGGCTTGCAAAAGTATTCGGCCCCCTTGAACTTTCCCACATTTTGTCACATTACAGCCACAAACATGAATCAATGTTATTGGAATTCCAGGTGAAAGACCAACACAAAGTGGTGCACACGTGAGAAGTGGAACGAAAATCATACATGACTCCAAACATGTTTTACAAATAAATAACTGAAAGTGGGGTGTGCGTAATTATTCAGCCCCTGAGTCAACACTTTGTAGAACCAGCTTTTGCTGCAGCTCCAGCTGCCAGTCTTTTAGGGTCTGTCTCTACCAGCTTTGCACATCTACAGACTGAAATCTTTGCCCATTCTTCTTTGCAGAACAGCTCCAGCTCAGTCAGATTAGATGGGCAGCGTTTGTGAACAGCAGTTTTCAGATCTTGCCACAGATTCTGGATTGGATTTAGATCTGGACTTTGACTGGGCCAGTCTAACACATGGATATGTTTGGTTGTAAACCATCCCATTGTTTCCTGGCTTTATGTTTAGGGTCGTTGTCCTGCTGGAAGCTGAACCTCCGCCCCAGTCTCAAGTCTTTTGCAGACTTCAAGAGGTTTTCTTCCAAGATTGCCCTGTATTTGGCTCCATCCATCTTCCCATCAACTCTGACCAGCTTCCCTGTCCCTGCTGAAGAGAAGCCCCCCCAGAGCATGATGCTGCCACCACCATATCTGACAGTGGGGATGGTGTGTTCAGAGTGATGTGCAGTGTTAGTTTTCCACCACACATAGTGTTTTGCATGTTGGTCTCATCTGACCAGAGCAGCTTCTTCCACATGTTTGCTGTGTCCCCCACATGGCTTGTGGCAAACTGCAAACTGGACTTCTTATGGTTTTCTGTTAACAATGGCTTTCTTCTTGCCACTCTTCCATAAAGGCCAACTTTGTGCAGTGCACGACTAATAGTTGTCCTATGGACAGATTCCCCACCTGAGCTGTAGATCTCTGCAGCTCGTCCAGAGTCACCATGGGCCTCTTGGCTGCATTTCTGATCAGCTCCTTGTTCGGCCTGTGAGTTTAGGTGGACGGCCTTGTCTTGGCAGGTTTACAGTTGTGCCATACTCCTTCCATTTCTGAGTGATGGCTTGAACAGTGCTCCGTGGGATGTTCAAGGCTTGGGAAATCTTTGTGTAGCCTAAGCCTGCTTTAAATTTCTCAATAACTTCATCCCTGACCTGTCTGCTGTGTTCTTTGGACTTCATGGTGTTGTTGCTCCCAATATTCCTTTAGACGGCCTCTGAGGCCGCCGCCGCCGCCGCCGTCTTCGTCTTCTTCTTCTTCTTCTTCTTCTTCTTCTTCTTCGTGTTTAACGGCGGTTGGCAACCAACAAAAAGGAGCATTACCGCCTCCTACTGCTCCGGAGTATGGGTCAAACCTCTGAGGCCGTCACAGAGCAGCTGTATTTGTACTGACATTAGATTACACACAGGTGCACTCTATTTAGTCATTAGCACTCATCAGGCAACGTCTATGGGCAACTGACTGCACTCAGACCAAAGGGGGCTGAATAATTACGCACACCCCACTTTGCAGTTATTTATTTGTAACAAATGTTTGGAGTCGTGTATGATTCTCGTTCCACTTCTCACGTGTGCACCACTTTGTGTTGGTCTTTCACCTGGAATTCCAATAACATTGATTCATGTTTGTGGCTGTAATGTGACAAAATGTGGGAAAGTTCAAGGGGGCCAATCCTTTTGCAAGCCACTGGATGGTAGTGGTGAGCTGTGTCATAGCCACAGTTCCTCCAACATTCACAGCTTCCATTACCATAATGAGCCTTTAAAGCTGGGGTGTCTCTGGTCTGACACCCTGCAGCGAACCACTACTATGGTTTGCGTGTGGTTCACAAATAGCTTGTAGGTACACTGCTGCCTCCTGCCAGAATGTGACATCCTCTAATGACATGGCAGAGAGAGATTTTAGCACAACAAACAGACTCACACCCTTTGATTTTGTCATTTTACCTGTTCCTGGAGAATAAGGTTCATGCTCAGTTTCACTGTTTGGTTACCCGAGGCTTTAACTGGTGTAAATATGTTTTAACTGGTATATACTGGTTTGTTTCAGGAGCAGAAGAAGCTTCTCTGTCTTGGCATTACTGGACCTGAAGGACATGTTATATCGCACTCAGAAGAGGTACGCACACCTGAGACACACTCCTGTGCAGATTGTGGCTGATGTGTTGGCATGTTGCATATTTCTGATGTGTGTTTTTGTGTGTGCTTCAGGTAGAGACTGAGGCAGTGTATCGGGCCATCACCATTGCCAAACAGTCCAACTGCCCGCTGTACATTACCAAGGTAATGAGCAAATCTGCTGCTGATGTCATCGCCAAAGCCAGGAAGAAAGGTGAGGGCGTCAGCTTCGTCCTTTTGGCCTTTAATCCAGATTTAACAGGTTTCATTCAGACCCTTATTTGGGGTCCTGAGCCTTCAGAGTCAGAGGGTGAATGCTGAGCTCAGCTGGTGGTCCTTCTGTTTCCCGGCTCACCCATCTCTACAAGGTCTTAAATAATCAGGCCCCATCTTATCTTAATGACCTTGTAGTACCATATCACCCTATCAGAGCACTTTGCTCTCACACTGCAGGCCTACTTGTTGTTCCTAGAGTATTTAAAAGTAGAACGGGAGGCAGAGCCCCAGTGAAGCCCCAGATCTGTTGTTCAGTTTTTTCGTAAAGATCTGGCCTAATGTGCAATAGACCTTCTTCCCATAGCTTCGCTACCTACAAGTCATAGTTACAGTCTCACCAAACCTGAAAATGGAAAAATATATTACCAAGGGTTTCACAGCTGGCACATTTGCACTTCCACTTCTCCTGTAGGTGCAGGGTTCTTTTCTGTAGAGAAAAGGACAAGTCTCTTTGTCCTTCAGTTACCAAGGTCTAAATAATATCACCATCCAAAACAAATATCCACTCCCCCCACTGCTGTATCTCCCTTTTAGATAGATTTTATTTTTTTATTTTATTTCAAACATGCAAATATAACTAAAATAACAAGAGAAAAAACAAAACTTAAAAAACATCAAGTTTGAATGTTGAATTCCCACAGAGCACAACGGTGTTCTTTAAACTGCGAAACACCTTGCATCCAAAGAAGAGGATGAGTGGAAGACTGCATTTAGTAAAGATTTAGGACATTTTGAATACCTCGTAATGCCTTTTGGATTAATCTGTGCACCATCTGTGTTTCACATGGTCCGTGACTTCCTGAACTGTTTCTCCTTTGTCTACTGAGATGATAACTAGATTTCAATCCAGGGGGGCCTTCTTCCCAGGCTTTAATTTCACAATTACTCATCGACCAGGTTCTCGGAATGCAAAGCCCGAGTTTCTCTCTGAGTTTCACTCACCTCCAAGATGAAGTCACTGATCTGAATTGCCAAAAGGGATGAATTTTATCCAGGTGGCGGTCCACCCAACCGGCTGTATGTTCCATCCAACATCCATTAATGAGTCATCCACTGGCTCCATTCCTCTAAGTTGGCCTGCCATCCCAGTAAGAACCGGGCTATCACTCTTCTTCAATGCTCCTTCTGGTGGCCGTCCTTGATCAAAGAAGCCTGGTAGCATTTTTCTGCATGTCTTCTGTGTGCTCAAAACAAATCTGTCAGTTCACCTCCAGCCAGCCTCCAGCACCCTCTTACAACCTCGGAACAACCTTGGTCTCACATCCCAGTGGACTTCATCATTGGTCTGCCTCCCTCGGAGGGTAAAACAGTCCTTCTCACCATCATAGACTATTTTTCAAAGGCTGTACATATTTTCGCCCTCTCCAAACTCCAGTCTGCGCTAGAAGCTGCTCAACCCCATGGTCCACCATGTTTTCCGATTTCACGGTATATTTCAACACATTGTGTCATATCGTGGCCCACAATTTACACCTCGAGTCTGGAGAGACGAGCAGGTGAGCTTGTCTTCTGGTTTCCATCCACAGACTAAAGGGCAGGTGGAGAGGGCACGTCAGGAGCCGGAGGCTGCTCTTCAATGTCTTGCATCCTCCAATAAGGCAACTTGGAGCCAACCAATTTCTTGGATCGAATTTGCTCACAATTCGCTGGCATCTTCTGCTACGGGTTTGTCATCTTTCGAAGTGTCTCTGGGCTACGTCTGTTTCCAACTTTTGAAGGTGAGATTTCCTTCTGTTCAACTTCATGTCCGTCATTGCCGCAGGATCTGGAGGGCCACTCGAGCAGCCCTGTTATGGACAAAAGAACAAAACAAGTTTCCTGACAGCCTTTGGCGTACCACTGTTGCTACCTATCACCCAGGTCAGAAGGTATGGTTGTTCTTAGATTCTGACATTCTCAGGTCAGAATCTGATTAATACACCTAGCAGAGATTTTGTTGTTAGCCGGTTCCTATTTATGCTGGAAGAAGGCAGTCTCTGAATGTTTGTGACGCTGGGCTTCCTCCATATCTGGTCATTTGTCTCCTTCGTTTGCCAAACCAGCCACTTACCCTCTGCTCCTGTTCACGCAGGAATCCTGGACTCTGAGAGAGGTCTGAGTGACTGTTCTGGACTGTCAGTAGTTTGGTGCCAGTTTCTAGAGTTGTCGCTGGCCGCACCTGTGGCTTGGATCAGGAGCCTCTGGATTTCCAGCTGTCCTGAAACACAACATTTACATTTTTCTGGACTGGATGTCGAGCTGTCTGAGCTTTTCATTTGGTGAACTAACCACCATGTTCAAGTCATACAGAGAAAGGGGTCACCTAAGCCAGTTTACTTTGACAGACTGCACACAGCTCTGGGGTAACTTGTTACCATAAACAACACCCCCAGCCTCAGGTACTGATACTTTAAAAGCAACTTGGTGCCCTAAAGTTGAACTTCTTTGTCCTCAGGCATGGTGGTGTATGGGGAACCAATCACAGCTGGCCTGGCTACCGACGGCTCCCATTATTGGTCGAAAGACTGGGCCATAGCTGCTGCCTTCGTCACAAGCCCGCCCCTTAACCCTGATCCTTCGACTCCGCAGTACTTGACCTCCCTGTTAGCATGGTAAGCATTTCATGGGGCGATCGTGGCTCAACAGTTGGGAGTTCGCCTTGTAATCGGAAGGTTGCCGGTTCGAGCCCCGGCTTGGACAGGTCGTTGTGTCCTTGGGCAAGACACTTCACTACTGGTGGTGGTCAGAGGGCCCGGTGGCGCCAGTGTCCGGCAGCCTCGCCTCTGTCAGTGCGCCCCAGGGTGGCTGTGGCTACAATGTAGCTGCCATCACCAGTGTGTGAATGTGTGCGTGGATGTGTGTGTGGATGGGTGGATGACTGGTTGTGTAAAGCGCTATACAAATACAGGCCATTTACTACCCCTCACCTGAACCATTGAGATGTCACAGGTGACCCTTACAAGTGCTTGCTGTGTGTTTTTCAGTGGAGACCTCCAAGTAACCTCCAGCGCTCAGGCCAGCTTTTCCACCGCTCAGAAAGCTGTTGGTAAAGACAACTTCACTTCGATTCCAGAGGGAACTAATGGCATAGAGGAGAGGATGTCTGTGGTCTGGGACAGAGCAGTGGTAAGAAAACTTGACCCTCAGTCTCATGGTATCATCAGTGTGAATGTACTGATTCTCCTCCTCCTGATCTCCATCTCTCTGCTTTTACTGTGAGTCCCAGCATTCATGCTGTTTCCACTGTGTTTCTCAGGCCACTGGAATGATGGATGAGAATGAGTTTGTTGCAGTAACCAGCACCAATGCTGCAAAGCTCTTCAGCATGTATCCACGAAAAGGTATGACGTCAGTCACAGGTAAATGTTGTAAAGGATAAATACACCAGATAAATACTGGAGACAGGTTTCTGGGACAAGAGGACAAATTTCAGGGGTGTCAAATATAGGATAGGCCAGGTGAAGACTCCAAGCCACCTCATTGGATGGCACTGAAAAATGTGAATAAATATATATACAACTTTTGCTGCTAATGAATCATACTAGGTCAAAGTAATTACGTAATAAATAAACAATTCAGTGACAATGGACAACAAGTTACCAGATTTTACACAAGCATGTCTTACAGCCCAAAGAGATGTGCTGACAAATTTCTTTCATTTACTACAGCAGCATTTCTTTTTCATCCAGAAAAATTGAGATACATTGCTAAAATTGCTCTTTTTAATAATTCGATATCTCAGAGATTGGCATGGTTAAAACTTCTTTACACTCACAGAGAAGAGAGATTCTTTGGATCAGTCCAAGGACATACCGGCTTTACATCACAAAACACTCCGGCCATCCTGAAGAACAATCTTACAAAGTCTTGCAGCCCTTTCTTCCCCAAACATTAGCTGTTTTTAAGGATTGATGCTTCTGTACACTCAGGTCGGATCGCTGTTGGATCTGATGCTGATATTGTCATCTGGAATCCGAAGGAGACACGAATCGTTTCTGCAAACACTCACAACCTGGTAATAACACCGCTATAAATCATTTACATCTAGGGTCAAACCTCTTCAAAACTTCTCATCATGATCAATTTCCTGTGTGCAGAACCTAGAGGTCAACATCTTTGAGGGTTTGGAGTTTCGGGGAGTGGCATCGGTGGTGATCAGCGGCGGACGAGTTCTTCTGGAGGACGGAAAACTCAACGTGACCGAAGGTTCAGGACGCTTCATTCCCAGGAAGGCTTTTCCTGATATCGTGTACAAGAGAATCAAAGCCCGTAGCAAGGTAACCGGCAGTTAGCGGCCGCTGAGAGGTAGTTAGTGACAGATGCATGGTAACAGCCTCCACCTGTCCAGTAGGCTAAATGATCCAGTAATCTGGAGGTTTATTTCTTCCCGTTTCAGATGGCCGAAACTCGCGGTGTCCCCCGTGGAAACTACGATGGTCCAGTCCATGATGTCATCAGCATGACTAAATCAGTCCCACCCACCCCGACCACCAGGGGGCCCCCATGTCCAAAAACCCTGACTGGCCCCCGAAATCTCCACCAGTCGGGATTCACCCTCGCAGGTGCTGTTTTCTGGTCAATAATCTGACCAGTGTAAGGTTAGCAATAAAAAACACGATAACAGTGACACTGAAATGATCATCTTCTTGTTTTTCTGTCCAGGAACTCAGATTGATGACCACATACCACGGCGCTCTGCTCAGAGGATTGTGGCACCTCCTGGTGGACGATCCAACATTACGTCATTATCCTAAAACTGGAAGAATGAAGCAGTCGCTGTGAGACTGTCCAACAGTCCTTACAATGACTACTAGCGCTTCATAATAGTAATATTTCATCATGAACTCAAATGCAACCCTCCAAACAACCCTACAGCTAGTCTTAAAATCTTAAACTACTAAATCCTAAATTGAAAGCTCCTGAGTCGTCTAATTGTACTTTTATAAAGCTGTAGTATTTCAGCTAGTAGAAAATGGCAATGCAACTCGATAAATACCAGTAAGCCCTGCTTACACTGAACTACTTCACGTTTCTAAGATAGCAGTACTCCAGCATATAAAAGCATCAAGTACAACTAAGACTGCAAGTTACTAAACAATAGGGGTGCAACGATACACAAAATTCACGGTTCAATATTTTTTCGATACAAAAAAAAATGTTCATGCTTTTTTAATTTGTCATTTATTAAAATTATAAATATATATTTAACTCAAAAGTACAGTTTTTAAATTTAATGTTGCTGAAACAACAAAAATAATAAATCTATCTGATGGAGAAATCACTCATCTTTGGAAAAGAGTGTGTATTACAGAGAAATGGCTCTTTCCAAAATAAAAGCTCTACTATACGCTTCTTCTGGGCTATATTCTCAGCAGCATATTAAACATATCAGGTCCCCATAAGGAGAATCCTGTGCTAACGGCTGTCTAAATGACTCGGGTAAAGTTTGTAGCATGCTTGTTGTTTTTGTCTGCTTCCACTTGTCTTTGCACGAGGATGATGTCGGAGTAAATGTGCAGTCATATTCGTTGTGTTCCCACTAGTGCTGTCAGCGTTAATCTGAAATGACCTTAACGCCACAACACGGCCAACACGTTAACGAGCTAACTGCGCTGACACACTAGCTCCCACCCATGTAATTGAGCATTGCGTGGCACATCCAACATACTGTTTTACTTTTGTCCATGACGCGCTTACCTTCAGGGTCATACGTCACATGAAAACCAAAATAGTTCCAAAGGCCAGATCTGAATGAGGGTGGGGGAGGTTCAGTTTGCCGACTACTCCGCCTAGGCTGCACTGTCGAGCGCAGATCCACTGAGCGCTCAACACAGACAGCATCGTCAGAAGAAAAGTTGATAAAATAAATTAAAAATGTTGTATTGTTCGATACCTGTGCGTACCGAACCGAAAGCTCTGTATCGAACGGTTCAATACCGATACGAGTATCGTTGCACCCCTACTAAACAAGTATTACATCAGACAGAGTGGTACCTCTACAAGTACTAAAGCTACCTGACATAAAGGAAGGGTTATAAATTATATGCCATTAGTACTTCAGCTAGTATTTAACCCGGTACAAACCCCACAGTTACCACTAAGTACCACATCAGCATTAGAGCTGTTAGTACTCTGCCCTAAAACTACATAACGACTGTTTTACACCATACAGCAAATACTTTATTCTATAATAGTACTTTACCTAGAACTATGACCCTATAATACTTTAGCCTACTGACTCATTCTGCAGTAGAAGCCCAACAGCAACCCCTACAGTGTTAGTGTAACTAGTACTACACCCTAGAAACATGGTACTGAATGTTTTTGGTATTCTCATCTTCATGTCATTATTTGTCACTCCATCTGTTCTGTCAGCTCTGATAAATGCAGTAGTTGTAGTTTCAGTCGTAGTAGCAGAATTATAACCGAACATTTGTGCTTTCTGTAGTGCTCTTTGATTAGCAGGACATGGTCATGCCACTTCATCGTGAGAGAACTGTCGCAGTCGCACCAGTATTCCTTCAGGTCAGGTTTCTGTTCCAGGTGGAAGCTCCTCTGGTTGCTTTCAGCTGTTGTCTGCGACAGCTGGTTGTGTCAAATGCTTCTGCTTCCTGTTTGTTAGACAGGACTCGTGCCTGTCCGAGTGCCCTTCTAATTCATTCATTTAATGACGTTCTGAAAATCTCCGAATCAGAATTAAACTCCTTCAGATTCACGCAGATGTTCTCTTCTCTGGCTGTGAATGGTGCTAAGAAATCCAGATAGCCTGCAAGTAGCAATCCCTACAAAGCCCACCTCCCAAAGGAGGCTAGCACAGCCACATAATATCATTACACTACAGCTTGATCTGATCTGCACATTCTCAGTAGGATTTCTGACTCTTTCATTGGACTTTACATAACGGCCATTTTTCTCCTTCTTGGAGTGAAACACCGGGGCGAATGCTGAGCCATCAGTTAGGGTTACGTCCATGATCAGATCCTGCTGTAAGTATCCACCATGACCTCTGACCTTTGTCCTCTGATGACCTCAGATTTTTAACAGTGTGTTAGACTTGTACAAAGTTCATTTTGTATTTTTTACACTTTTTGTATCCTGGAAGTGTTAGCATCAGTTAGCTCACAAGTGTCCACGCAGCCCATGGCAACCATGTTTGTGGCAGGCTGTTGCTATAGTAATAAGATGTTGTTTTTCATCTGCACAGCAGCTGGTCAGTCTAGTATGAAGCCAGGCTCAAAAATGGTATCTGTGTCGTGCAGTGTGTTTCTGTAGCAGTCGAACATCTTTCCGTCCTTACAGGTGCACCGGAGCCAGCATAGAGGGCATGAAGTCCTGGTGCACACAGGTCAACATTGTTGTTGTTGTTTTGTTGGTGAATGAAAAAATTTGTTCCAGATGTGATGAGAGCTGCATGAATAAAGGAGGAAGAGAAAAACTGACCATAGAGATGTGTGTTTCCTGAATGTGATGGAATCTTCATCATTCAGACTGAAGTAAGAGCGCTTCGGCGAGCAAGTTTCTATTTTAAGTAGAAATCCAAACGGCACTCGGCCTTCTTCTGGTTTTGGATCCAGGTCCGTTCCTGACACCTTCCATGGTTCAGCTTGTGGGGGGATGTATCGAGTGTGTCGCAGAGTGCGAGGTTTAAGATCAGATTCATTCTCCTAAAACTGGAGACTCTTTTATGTCCTACTTCTTTTAAACGACAGCTTAAGTTGATTTAGATACTTTAGTCATTTTGACTACACAAGGAAAAGGGAAATAAAAAGAAGATCGGACTGAGAAGAAGCAGGATTTGGTCTCATCCAGGTAACGGTAAAGCCTGGGGTTTTGCACTACAAGCTCTTTCGCCTCTCACTGGGGTAAATAACTATAGCACAGGGGAGGACAAAATTATTAGCCGCACTATGAAATTTGTTGAAGGTGCTTTTTCAGCAGAGCATTATTTCAGGAAAAAATAATCAGTGTCAGGCACAAGCCATCGATGGGCTTTACCTTTGTAATACTCAAAGCTGTAAAATCAAAATAGAGTTAACACCCGATTTACACTCAGTTTAAAAACTTCAGCATCATGCCAAGAACTAAAGAAATCAGTTCATCAGACTACAGAGAAAGAACTGTTGATGCTCACAAAGATGCATGTAAAAAGTTATTGCAGTGTTGTCGACCGTGAAGAACTGGAGTGAGTGATCGAGGAATTCAAAAACAGCCACACAGAAGAAGCCTGGCAGGAAGGTAGGAAGCAAAGAGTTCAACGGCACTGGAGAGAAAACTAGTGAGTCTAAAAGTCCCAGAACAACTGCGGAGACACTCCGCCTTGTCAGGAATCCTAAGCTCAAAGACAAGGATAGAGCTTTGCACAATCATTGACTGAGATGAGGCTGGCCCAGCCCATGGTTCCTTCAGTGGGCTGGTTTTAGTCATTATGCAAATGTACTGTTTATACAGCCTGCAGTCAGCTGAGACTGAAGACGTCGCCTGGATGATGATGAAACGTTTCTCCCACAAAACGCTACGTCCAGATGAACAGAATCAACTTCTGGGGGTTTCTAAAAAAAAGCATTTCCAGACTCCAACACAGCTCTTAGAAGCTGTTGATGAAATCCTGTACTGTGGCATATTTCAGACTTTTGTTTGTTCAGTAAAACTTCAAAGGAGAGGAAAATATTTTGTTACTGGTAACTTTTCTTACATTATTTCTATATCATTATTTAATTCCAGAGGTTTTTAAGTTCTTATAGAGGTTTTAAGAGGTTTTGTAAGTTCAAGTATTTTTTGCACTTGCTGACTTGTAAAAGCCTGAATGACGTTTTTATTTCACCATTCATTAACTGCACAGAGAAGGCATCGTTTAAATATGTTCAGATTTTCTTTAAGCAAATCTAACATGTATTCTGTTTTTTTGTTGTTGTTGTGTTTTATCCATTTTATTTTCGTGCCGTCTTTCGCTGAGCGTTGGGGGGGGGGACTTGCGGTGAGGTCACGTCCCCGATCGTTCCTGCATAAACCTGCCTTGCAGAGCTAGACAGGTGAGGGCGGGGTTATTGATCAGTGATAAGAAACAGCTGCTGTGACGTCTGTGGCCACGATGTGACTGAAGCCTGTGCACGTGTCCTGGACGTGAAACTCTGCGTCACTCAGGTCAGTGTCTCTGTTTCTGCGCTGTGCACATCGAAAATAATAATGGATTGGATTCATATAGCGCTTTACAACACCACTATTCATTCACTCTCACATTCACACACTGGTGGAGGCAGCTACAGGTGTAGCCACAGCTGCCCTGGGGCAGACTGACAGAAGCGAGGCTGCCATACGTTATTTATAAACGTTATTTAACCTGCTGCTTTAATGTCCTGGCCGTCCTCAGGTTGTTTTCACGTGTCTGACAGGAAGGTGACGTCACCTGTCACAAAAATACATAATTAGGGTTAAAACGAAATGTGCAAATCTCGAGTGGAAGAAGACTGGAATCAGCAATTCCGTGTTACTGCACAGTAAGTGTGTGCTCTGATGGCATCGGCTCTTAAAGTGTCAAACACATCCTCCAACCACGCCACACACACACACACACACACACACACACACACACACTTTGTTTTCAAACTCCATTGCGGTTTATTTCACACTTACTAAAAAATTAAGCAAATACAAGTAAACTGCAATAAATTACAGGCAGTAATAAAATAAACTACTAACTCTTTTACGCTGCGTCCGCACCTACACGGGTGTTTTTGAACACGCAGCTGTTTCGTCCACGTAAACGGCGAATCACCGAGAACGGAGATTTTTTTAAAACTCCTTTTTTGCGTTTACGTGTGGATGAGGAATACAGAGTTGGTCACACAACATCAAAGGTATGTGCCTTTTTCCACGTCACGCTGTGGCCACGTTATTGTTTACATGAGATGAATTGCAGAATGGCAGAAAGAGACGAAATACTGTTAATCTGACTGTCTGCAGGTTTACACGCAGTTACTGTCCCTCCATTTACAAAGGCAGAGGCGTCACGGTGTCATTATTTTATGTGTAGTTGTTTTTTCCTGTGTAATAATGTTCAACATTGCTGTCAATACATTTTTAAAAAACGCCTCTCTGTGCAGAATGGGTTCAAAAACATAAACAGCTGTGGGATCCTGTTAGTCTGTGATTTGAACCGGGGGAACAAATCGTGGCAGGATCAGCCTGATGTTATTTGTATCCCGCTGTAACTTTACTGTATAAAGAGCTAATATCTCCAACATGTCAGGAGCAGTTAGTCATTACAACAAGTGTTTGTGAACTAAAAATCAAGAATATGGGATCCTGTTTGTCTGTGATTTGAAGAGCCCAGCGAAAACCAACCCTGCAGGGAGACCTACCTCGGCACTTGTGCAGGTGAAGCCAAAGGGAAGATTTGCTTCAGCATATTTTCTAGTCTTTGGCCTGGGGCCCAAACCATCAAATACCACCGAATAAAATGTTACACAATGAGTTGGATGCAAAATGTCTACATAATGTGGCTCTTCCATCCACAATAAGGTTTTACAATTCTGAAAATATAAGCATGTAAATATCAAAAATTATAAAAAACACTCAAACAAAATACACAATTTCCATTACAAGTGACATTACCCTCTTACAACATTTACAAATAAATTAAAAACTGCCTAAATAGGCTTTTAGGTGATTTTTAAAATTATGAATAGAAGCCAATTCTCTAATTGCATAAGGCGACTTATTCCACTGAAAAGATGCTTTAAATATAACAGAGTTTTTCAAAGGGTTACTTTTAACTCGAGGAGTTACTAAATTGTGGTTAGTTGAGAATTGTGTAGCATGATTATGTATTTCATCTGGATGCTGCAGCTGAGCATAAAAAAAAAAAGTGGTGTGTTTACCAGTATTGCTTTCTTTAAAAATACAAGTAAGCCATAGTATAATTTAGCTTGTACAGAAAGCCAAGAAAGTTTACCGCGCATTTTATCAATACTTGTATAATGTGAACACCTTAACACTAATCCGGCCGCCCTATTTTGGACTAACTGTAGTTCAGATCTGTCTTATTAGCTGCTGACCAAATGATTGAGCAGTACTCTAGATGAGATAACACTAGTGCATTAATGACATCTTTCATAATTGAAGAAGTGATATAAAGGGAGCATTTCCTAGCTATAGCTATGCCCTGTCCCATTTTCCTTATAACAGAGTTGATGTGCTGAGACCATGAAAGGTGGTGGTTTATGGTAACACCAAGTAATTTAGTCTGGGTGACCTGTTCTAATACCGATCCAGCTATGGAAAGGTTTAGCTGTGGGCTGTTGACTAAGCGTCCTCTACTTCCTATTAACATGGATTTGGATTTAGACATGTTTAAAATCACGTTGTTTTTACTTATCCAGTCAAATATGTTCAGCAAATCTAGTTGTAACACGCTGGTCAATTCAGAGTAGCTACTGGCTGAATAAAACATGGTGGAGTCATCAGCATACATTACAAGATGAGATTTATCCAGGACGTACGGCAGATCATTCGTGGAGACTGAATAGAGAAGTGGACCGAGGCAGCTGCCTTGGGGTAGAGCACAGTTCATTTCACAGCCCTCCGAGAAATAACCGTTATAATAAACCTGTTGCCTTCTTTCAGACAGAAAACTTTCCATCCAGCACAAAGCAGCTGGTGAAAACCCATAACATTGTAGTTTATCTATCAAAAGATCATGATTTATCAAATGCAGCACTAAAATCCAAAAATACCACCCCGGCCAAATTCCCATTATCTAGATATTTATACCAGTTATCTGTTATGTGACTGAGAGCTGAGCTGGTGGAATAACCAGGTTTGTAGGCATGTTGAGCGAGTAACTGATTTTCTGTTAGGTAATGTTGGATTTGATCATAGACGATCCTCTCCATAATTTTACTTAGACCAGTAATAGATCTGCTATTGACACCATTAAAAACGTCGTTCTTGTTTTTAGGGATGGGAATTATTTTCGATTCTTTCCACTGCAATGGAAATGAGCTGCATGCCAAACATCTATTACATATGTGACATAGGGACACAAACTTGGCTGCAACTTTGAGCAGTTTGCTGTCTGTGTTATCAGAGGATGTATCGTCAGGAAGTGATATCAATAAGCGCTCTACCATCTCAACACTCACTGCCTCAAACTTAAATTGGCTTTGCTTATTATTCACGATAACATCCTGTATAAGTGATAAGGTGGGATCGCCTCGGCTCATATTAGATTTTAAATGTGTTATTTTATTGCTGTAGTAATTAAAAACATTATTGGCCTTAGCTTCACTTATAAACGTTCCACCCGTGTAGATGTGAGACACCACCGGAGCAAGATCTCTACCCGTTATAGTTAAAACTTCCCACACCTGCTTTCCGTCCTTATCGGCCTCCTTGAGCTTCAGTTGATAATATTCTTTCTTCTTGCACATATTCAATTTAGTTACTTGATTTCTTAACTCGCGATATCTTGCCCACTCTTGTGGACTGACAGACTTATGTGCTTTTGCTTTATCTCTTTCTGACGTTGCAGCCTTAAATTCATTATCTAGCCAAGTTCTTCTTAACAGTACATCTCCATACGGGGGCATGTTTGTCAGCCAGGTAGCAAAAGTTTTCAATAAACATAGATAATGCCATTTCAGGGACACTCTCGAGGCAGGTGTCAGTCCAGTGAATTTCCTTTACGTTGTCTGCATTGAAATTTTTGTATGATCTGTGAAAAATAATCTTTTGTGCAGTTTTCAGTGGTTTCGTTTTCGTGGTCAAACCTACAATATTATGGTCACTATAACCAACTGGAACAAACGATATTAGAGCAATGCTCAGGAACATTTGTATACATATGATCAATACATGATGACCTATGACGGTGTTGACCGTGACCTGGGTGGGAATGTTGACGATCTGAGACAGGCAACAAGCCGACGCTGATGAACTTTTTCCCTAAAGGACAAGAAGGAGCTGACCAACTGATAAAGTCTCCTAATAAGATCTTGTCTTTGTTTTCCTCAGTTACTCTTTCCAGCATTTCACAGATTCGTTCTACATACAACATATTGCTACTCGGCGGTCTGTAGCAGCAACCTGCTGATACAGGCCTGCCATAAAGCGGGTGTAACTGAACCCACACAGTTCCCAGGTCGTCAAACATTAAGTCCATACGTAGTTTGCTTTGCTATCATTAATGTATCGGGCTGTTTCTGTCCTTCCTATACAACTTATAACCGTTTATTTCAAATTCATTATTCTCAAAGGCAGCATCTACATGTGTCTCAGAAATAGCCAGCACACTTATTGTATTTGTTGACAACAGTGACTGAATTTCCTGAATCTTATATTTAAGGCTACAAATATTGACATGAGCCACTGAAAAACCTTTACCGGAGAATCCGGGAATAAGTATAAGGTCGGACATTTGCAGACCGATCGATCTCAACAGCTACAAATGGCAACATTGCTGAAGTCTAAATATTAATTCCGGCGTTCTGTGGCCTCGGTTTAACAATTAATTTGTCATATTTCAGGACGGCAATATCACCTGTCTCTGGCCGCTCTCAGCTGTGGTAACAGTTCTTTCCTCTTCTTCCTGATGGACTCTGAAAAATCCTCGTTGATGTAAAGATTGGTACCTTTCAGTTTTTTGGCAGATGAGAAAATTGTTTATCTTTAAATCTTTGTAGTCTGACCACAATCGGCCCGGCTCGTCCATTTTCCTTGTAGGGACGGACTCTGTGAGCGCGTTCAGTTTGAATGCTGTCACTATCCAGGCCCAGCTTGTTCTTCAGCATGTGTCGGACTTTCTCCTCTGATCCTTCCCACGTTTCTGCTTTTTCATCTATTAATCCATCCACCACAATGTTGTTCCTTCTCGATTGATTTTCTAAATGTTCCTCGCGTATGCTGCTGACCGCCGATTCAAACTCTTTTAGTTTGCTTTTATCCCAGCCTTGCCATTGCAAGTTTGCAGCTCGGTCACAACCCCATCCATGAATTGCAGGCTGGATTTAACATCCTGTGCATCCCTTAGAATGCTGTCCAACGTTTGTTAGTTCCATCCATGATTAATTGGACAAATGTCTTAAAGTTATCTTGCATATCGACCAGATCGTTTTGCCCCCCCACCCGTGAAGATCGCTTCGTGTACAATGGAGTTCACAAAAACGACTTCTGCCGACGAGCTGCGGGCCAGCCCAAGCCTAGCAGCAGTTATGACAGTTACCAGCTGTCAGCTACTTAGAAAAGGATCCTGGTGTTATTTGTCTCTCAGAAACAGTTCATAACTTCAACTCATTCATGTCACCTAAAAGGTAAACCTGTTTCTCCATCACAGCTCTGATGATCCAGTAAGGACATCTCCTGGTTTCATCTTCATGTTTCCCTCTCACCACATATCCAAACCGACATCATGACCAGCAGCTTTACAGCTGATACTAGAAATTAATATTAAATAAATTCTAACAACAGCTGATCAAGCTTAAACGTGCTGCTGTTGTTTAGCGCGACATCTGCTGGTTTCCTCTTTCTGGCAAAGTGGGAGATAAACAAACAAGAGAGAAAAGCTGATCAGCTGATCACTGATCAGGTTCATGATTGAAGTAGAAAGAGGAGAGGGAGGGGGGAGAGAATGAGAGAAGAAGAGGCAGCTGTGCAGCGTAACGACAGAATAAATCCAGCTTTGTGCCTTTTTTCCATTGTAGCTGAAGTCCGGGACAAACTGCGTCTCTTCTCAGCTCAACACGAAACGTGTAATATTTCCTCTGAATGAGGGACCATCCCATTTTTTAAGGAGCCGTTGGAAACTCTACTAACTAACCTCGTGAATAAAATAAAGTTCACTATCAGTAACATCATAGCACCCACCCAGCTGTATAGAAACTCCGTCATGCTAGCTAGCACCTCTTACCTGAAGTTCAGTTCACCTGATACTCGGACCGGGGGCCGCCTCGGGTCCCTCCTCCTCCTGCCTCCCCTTCCCTCATCCACCTGTTGCCTCTGTGGAAGCTTCGCCATAGCCACCACCAGAGATGGACAGTAACGTGTTACTTGTAATGCATTACTGTAATCTGATTACTTTTTTCAAGTAACGAGTAAAGTAAGGGATTACTATTGCAAAATCGGTAATTAGATTACCGTTACTTCCCGTAGGAACACTGCGTTACTAAAACCGTGATTTTTTGCGAGAATGTCTCACGACAGTGACGTAAGCGAGTGCGACGTTGGTGACAACAGCTGTGTGCAGATCAACAATGGATCACATATCGAGTGCAGAGAGAGTGTGAGCGTGCAGCGTTTAAAGCGTGGAAGTACTGACCTTACTTTGAGTTTGATTCCATAAAAAGTGACAAAAACATTAGTGTCCGCTGTGCGTGGGAAGAAAACTTCTTTTTACAGCGAAAAAACCCCTAAACAAGCACCGAGTAGCTACGACGTAATGGGAAACTCACAGAGAAACTCGCGGATTCTTCCACTGACCGCGGCACACCTGCACCAGGGTAAACCTCCGCCTACCCCACTCCTGCTTTACAGGTGAAAATAGAGCAACAGGGCCGCTGAGTCTTTGACTTTATTTATTTTCTGCTGTGTTTTACTTGCATATATTTGAAAGACTGAGTGTAAACACACAAAATATTTTATTTTATGTGCTGGAATGTGCAGAAAATAGGTTTAAATGTTAAACTAATTCCTTCCAGTCAGAGAATGTTGCAGATAATTAAATCTTTGCTTGATGCATAAAGTTAAAAGATTAAAACTAATAAAACAAGTTTTAAAAAGAGATTTTTCCATTTGATTACATTTTGTATGATGATTATGCAGAAAAAGTAGAATTGGGCTGAAAGATCTATCACTTTATCAGCTACTCAGGTTGTAAATCCTGTTTTTAAAAAGTAACTAAGTAATTAATTACTTTTGAAAATAAGTAATCAGTAAAGTAAGGGGATTACTTTTTGGGGGAGGTAATCAGTAATTAGTTACTGATTACTTTTTCAAGTAACTTGACCAGCACTGGCCACCACCAAACAACTGAGTTATTTTTACACATCTGCCAGCATCTGGCCAATCCACCACCTCTCATTGTTCATGCCGTTACAAAGAAAATAAGTCATCAGCCCACCGGGCAAATGCCCGGTATGCCCGATGGCCAGTCCAGCTATGTTAACCTATGTTTTGCCGAAAAATAGTTTTCTGCGGTGCAGTCTTTCGTGCTTGGCTCCTCCTACCTTTGCTAACATGATGCTCATAGTGCAGAAGCCAATGCTGCATTCACTTACACTCGGATATCTGAGCTTCACTATGAAAACATAATCATACATTTGATATTTCATAGATTTTAATCGTTTTAGCTTCAGGGTGGCACCTGGGGTAGCCAGTGTGGTTGGGGAGGTGGCCTGTGCCCCCCCCCCAAGGCCACCCTGCTGGACACGTCACTGCTTCTTAGATGGGATGGCTCATGCTACCTGGTTACAAAAATAGAGTAAAATCGATAAATGGGTAAAGAATATCTTTTTCTTTTTTAAATTAATCGCATTTCATGAAATTCTTTTAGCTGACAGAAATAATACAACGCATCAGATTTCTGGTAAGATGCTTCAGTCAGATTCACTGACTGTGTTCAGCACTGATGATGTGTTGTTGTTGTTGTTATACACCAGCGGTTGATGGCAAAAGTCAACAACACACCTGTAAAATCAACACAACAACGTGCTGCTTCAGCGACACCAACCCATGTTTTGTTTTGGAGTGGTATACTGAAGCAGAGGTAATCAGTGACACTGAGCGAGCTCAGGCCCACTGCTTCATCATAAAGAAGTATGGAGTTCAAAGCGTCAGTGTGGGAGGTGATCTGAGGTTTGATTCCATCCATCGTGTCCATCATCAGTGTTTGCTGCTTTTCATGTTGTTTTCTTGTGCTTGGGTTTCTGGGAAAGGTGTCAGTGGGACTTGCTGTAAAATAAGCAAGGGTTCAAGACTTTGCTGTGACCTCCCCTTCTCTGGGAGCTCTGGGCTCTCTTACTGCTGCGTTACAGCTACCGCCCTCTCTGACAGGTGGAGGCACATCCGGTCGTTGATGGCGGAGTCTCGGGTCATTGTGGAGGAGCTGCTGGCTCTGTGTCTCCAGAGGATCACTATGGAGGAAAACAGCATGCGCACTGAGCAGGGTGAGAACAACACTCGACACCAATCAGCTGTCAGTAGATCACATGACATAACCCCTAAACTCACCTCATTCGTGGATAAATCTGCATGTGGGCGCTCTCTGCTGACCTCTGACCTGTTTTTATATAAAATGCCAAACTAAAATTCGACAGGTAAGACGGGTTTGGTAGTTACACACTTTTAATCGGTCTGCTCTCTCAGAGACAATCGAGCTGGTGAAAAACTTCGAGGAGGTCAGAAAGAAGTGGCTGCACGCCGAGCTGGAGCTGAAGAAGTACAAAGAGCTGCTGGTGAAGTCGGACGTGGCCAAAGCCGCTCTGGAAGTGAAGCTGAAACACGCCCGCAATCAGCTGGACGTTGAGATGAAGAAACGCTACAAGGTGGAGGCCGACTACCAATACCTGGTGAGGCAAGACCTCAAGGTTAGAGGTGGAAATCACGGCTGGCAGGTTTACATGTTTCTGATTCGTGTTTCATGTAACACGGGGACGTTTCTGCAGCTGTTGGATCAGTTGTTGTTTTGGAGCTAGTTCACTGTCTGAGCAGTTAAACCATGTTAATGCGCTCTGAGAACACCAAGAGCTTCTTTGGCACTGACAGAAAAACACACAGCGCAGTCAGCCGACACACAATCTTGTCTTCTGCCGCATAATGCTGCATTTTACTAAAACTCAGAGCAGCAATGACCTTAACCCCGGTTGCTTTTTCTCAGTAGTTTACACACAGAGCCACTTCTCTCTGCTAAATCCAGAAGATACACGTGAAATGCCATGAAAGTTTGAATCCCGTGTAAGTGCATTAGATTATGCCTGAATCTTAATTAAATGGGGATATTAAAAATAAAAAGCCCATGTGTCACAGTAACCTGAGTTTGAATCCTCAGAGCTCTTTGCAGTGATTTCTTTCAGCAGAGGTGTTTCTTGAATCAGAGCAGGGGTGATTCTAGGATCAGAGCTTTGGGGGTGCTGAGCATCAGGAGAGCTGCCCACCCAGGCAAGATAAACTTTACTCATCACGATGAGACGTCTTCCCCGTCTCTGTCAGTCCCTGCATCCCTAAATGCCTCCAGTTGTCCCAAATTCCCTCTGACTGTCTCCTTGGTGCATTTAAACCCCTGTTCCTCCCTGTCCTCGTCGTCTGCTGTCTTCGTCTCTGTTATCAGTCATCATAATGTTACCATCTCTGTGCAAGTCTGCAAATTTCTTTATTCTTAAATCCATCAAGCCTCTTGGTGCCTGGGTCCTCGTCACAAAACATGACATCACTGTCTTGTACATTTAAACACAATTTAATCCCACATTTGTGAAAGAAAAGAGAACTTTTTCTGAAAAGTCTGTAACAAAACCATAGAATCTGATCAAGCTTATTGGAATAAAAAGATTGGAATAAAAACAAAAAATACATATCCTAACCTTAATTACTGGGGAGAATAATGAATGATGCTCACAGTGAGTAAAAAGTAAACTGAGTGCATTTTTTGGACAGAGATTCACTTTTAATGTGTGTTTAATATAAAACAGATGGGAAAAAAAACCCTCCCAAAACAGAATAAATTATTACAAAATATTATATAGAGATATCTATATCATCTAATAAAAGATATAAATACTAAAACACTGATCCAACATTATCCTTTATTGATGGATCATTTGATTTTACACATTTACCTGAATGTGGCTCCTTTTTTGGAAAAAACTTCCTCATATCCATTATGAACCTGGCTGTCTCTCTGTACGTACACACACACACACACACACACACACACACACACACACACACACACACACAACAGGAGTGATAAGGTTAATGGGCATCCAGTTAGTTAGTTGGTATCCATTTCAAACAGGACAGTGGTAACAACAGCAGCTACGGACAATTTTATGTTTTAGATTTTAAACAGGCTGTATACATTTCAATGTTAGCAACAGGACGGTGAAATGTCGCTGATTTTACTACAGAGCAGGACGGATTGTAGGGCAGCAAACATCGTCGGAAAACACGTTTCAGCACTGCAGGTTACCTGGTGTAATGTTTTTCAGCCAAAAAGAAACATGGCTCTGATTCAGCACCCCCAAAAATGGACTCAAATGGCCCCTGAATCAAAGCATATTTATCCTCCGTCAGCCTCTCGTTGATCTACACTGCCTCGCTGTTTTCAGACTGAAACACAGTAAAATGAGTGCACCATGGTTTATTTCGTTTGTAGGCCTTCATCACTCTCTCCCTCATCAGGTCTGTTTATAATGAGCTGTTCAGCCTGTGGGGGGAGCTCACAGACTTCTGTCCTGTGCTTCCAGCAGAGGCAGATGCAGCTAATGTGCGACATCCTCGTCCACGACACGAAATCCAGCGCCTGTCTGAACGATGAGCAGAAGTCTCTCTTGGCCACGTTTGAGCACAAAGGGGGGAACATGACACTGCAGAGGAGCACCAGACGGTGAGGTGGCGGCCAATCACGGTCCTTGCTGACGAGTCCGACACTGGTGAAAGTGTTTTCCAGGTTTACAAGTTAAATCGTTGTTGAAATGAATCTAATGATAAAACATCAAGACTGTATAAAGAAGATGGAAGCAGCTACTGTGACATCACCCCCCGATTCATGAAGCCCACTTAAAAGAAAAAACATAAACAACAAACAACAAAACCCCTTTTTGAAACTAGATTAAACATGCTGTGGGTACACCTGAGGGCACCTGTACGCTCACACGGCAATCACAGGTAGCCCCGCCCATAATCTGCCTCCTGCTCCTCTCTGACTTTAACAGGACCATGATATCAACAATCTCAAGTAGAGATGGACCGAGCCGATATTATGTCGGTCTGATACTGACCTAAATCACTGGATCGGATAGCGGAGAGAAATAAAAAATGTAATCGATCCATTAAATATCAAAACGTCCCACACGGGTAACTCTGCTCATAACCGTAGCTCGTCGCAGCAGTGTGGTCACGTGATAGAGCAGCTGTGTGTGTTTGTAGCCTCAAACCAGCATTTCATCTCCGAGGAAGTGATCCCAGAGAGAAGTAAAGCAAGTGTGCAAGTCCATCTCTGAGTGTTTGTAAAGCATTCCAGCGTTAAGTTTAAACACCGATATATGGAGCGACTGCCTCTCTCTCTCTCTCTCTCTCTCTCTCTCTCTCTCTCTCTCTCTCTCTCTCTCTCTCCCTCTCTCCCTCTCCCCCCCCCCCCCCCCCCCCCCCCTGCTGCTACTTTGAAACTGATCGTCTCTCTTGTTTGTTTTTGCAGCAGAAAGAGGAAACCAGCGGATAAACAACAGCAGCACGTTTAAGCTTGATCAGCTGTTGTTAGAATTTATTTAATATTACTTTCTACTCGAGGATCTTTTTCTACGTAGCTGACGCTGGTAACTGTGCAGGGGCGGATCTACTAAAGTTTAGCCAGGGGGGCCGATAGGGCATGAACAGGGAAAAGGGGGCACAAAGACATACTTTTCTTTCTTATTCTCATTTAAAATGTCGAGCTTTTAATAAATAATTATCTGAATCTTACACCCAAAGTCTTAATCTGATGTAAAATGTATAGAAGTCCATCACTGTATATAGTAACTGTTAAGTCTAATATACCCTAGTAAGCTGTAGTACTTTTTCCTTTGGGAACCATCTGTGCAGTCTGCAGTTCTGTAGAAGAAAGATGTTGAATCTATTTAATTATTCTTGAAAAATAATTTATTTCTGTGCATTTTTTTTCACACTGCATCAAATTAAAGTTGATTACATCGATTAAGCATCATGAGGTGGAGGGTGGGGGGGTTCACTATGTTTTTTTTTGTTTTGTTTTGTTTTTTTGTTTGTTTTTTTTGCTGGGAGTTTGCAGCCCTGTTAGTTAGGTTGTTTAATATTTCTGCTAAGTACTCTTTAAAATACCAGAGTAGGGAGGCTGGAGCAGGTTTATTAGATTGATCAGTTTTGCTGAACTATGAAATATTTTGGGTGCAGTGTGTTTTTCACACACAGGTATAACAGGATAGCTTCAGTGTTTGTACTGTGTTTTTAAACTTGAGTATGAACTTATACAAAATGCAGCAAGATATTTAAAAAACAGTTTTATTGATTAAAAAACACTATATCAGATATCAGACATAAAAAAGTGGTATCGTGCCATCTCTAATCTCAATCAGACCTTAAAGCAGGAAAGAGTTTACTGAGCTCAGGGACCAGTAATAAGGTCAGAGCTGCCACCTGCTGGGCATTAGAGAGAATGCAGGTTAAAGAAGCAGAGTCCTCCTCTGTAAAGTCTGTTTGAAACGGAGTGAAGACTTTTCACTAAAGATGATAAAACTCTTTTGTCAGGTTGCCTGTGATCGATGAGTCGTCCTTCCTGTCTCACTCTGACATCAGCTACGATCGCACCGACGACGATGTGGTACGAACATTAACCCGACACGTGCACCATGCCTGCAGTGTAAGAACACTTTAACGTTCTTTGTCATGGTGTTTCAGGATTTGGACACAACTGTGATCCAACCGCTGAGGTCTCGAGCGAGAGAGAGGAGGGTAACACGTTGTCCTATATTTACTTATTTGTTCATCCATCAGATTTTGCGTGGAAACATTTCGCCGGTGGTGCAGGGTGCAGCCTCTGCTCCCCTGGCTTTCTGATGATATGCTGTTCTCCACAGCGTTCCTCGATGGGTCTGCCTGTTGGTGCTACGGTCAGGAAACGAAGCAGAGGCAGGAACTTGTCAGCAGAGCTTCTGGAGAGGAAAACTGTGGAGAAGGTGAACCGACTGAGATGTTATGTTCTCACTTGACCTCGCCTTGTTAGTACTCGGCTGGGCCTTGTCTTAATTCTTTATGGGGCAGATTAACAAAGAGCTGGGAGGAACATGGCAGTGATATCATTAGAAATTACAATTGGCTAGCTGCCGGGACAGGTGGGTCTTCTGTCTCTGTAAACTCGGAGATGGTTGGTGGAAAAATCCCAGCAAATCAGCAGTTTCTGAAATGCAGACCAACAACAATTTAAGTTCAGACTCACTTAACTCACTTTCTGTTCTGAATGATTCACTGCTGTGTGATTGTTAATGCAAGTATCTGATTAACCAATCAGTTGAACAGTTGTACCTAATGAAGTGGCTGGTGATTTGCCATGTTTATTATAAATCTACCACAACAAAGTCATTAATGAACCAAAGAATTAACTGCTTAAAGTTCTGTTTGTTCCTGCTGTACCTGAACGTTTCTGATGCCTCCACTGACTCAAACTATGAAAGTCGTCCTGATAGCCTCTGCAGAGGAACCGCCATAAAACAACATGTTTCTAAAGGCTCTCCTGTGGCTCTGATTCTTTGAACTTACTCAGGAGGTGGAGACCGTTGTGAAGGCCTCCATCATTTCTAATGACACTGGAGGCCAGGTCCACATGGTGCTGGGAATCACTCAGGAAACCTCCGAAAACTCTCCCCAGACTATCACCCAGGAGTGTAGCGTCTCAGCAGGAGGTCAGCTCTACATTCAAGATATAAGATGTTTATTGTCACGTTCGCAGAGCGAATTCTTACTTTGCAGATTCGATTCACACAACTAAAAGAAGGTAATAATAAGTAAAACAGTGCTTTGTAGATCTTGTAGCTTATATGTGGGTGTAAACAGAATTGAAAGTGCAAGTAGTTTCAGCATTCAGTCATAATATATACAGAGCATGCAATATTAAGGTGTCTGTGCAGTCTTAAACACAACCCAGTTTGTAGCACCAAAGCAGTCCTGAAGCACCAAATCATACTCTTCACTCCAAACTTTAGTAATTTTACTTACTGGGGGGCTCGTTTGAGGGGCTGCCTGTATGCTGGATGGATAGATATTTAATTCATTTCAGCTTCATGTCCAAATGTGTCCAGACCAGTGACGGATTAATGACAAGACCTCTGCTTTTAAAGAATGAGGATCTACCAGGTTCACTACAGTTGGACTGCTTTGGACATCATGCTTTAGACGACCGATCAGAGAATCAGTCAGAGGAGTTCTGAGTTTCTCTTTTAGCCTCTTTTTTTGTTTGTTTGTTTGTTTCTTTTAATCTGTTGCTGTCAGAACAGGTGAGAAAACCCGTGTTTTGCACTCTGTCCTTCAGGCCAGACCTCGGTGTGGTTTCCCTGCAATGACTCGGTCCCCGGTCCTGAGGGTGAAGCTCTGGTCGAGGAGAAAGTCGGGAACATTGGCAGAGACCAGAAAGCCTCCAAACACACCTTTGTGTCAAAGACGGTACGACGAGCGTTGGGCCATTTACTTTTTTGTGGAAGTAACTGAGTTAGTAACTTGGTTATGGTAATATAAAAGTAACATTTGCATTACTTTGAAAAAATGTTTACTATACTTGACTATATACATTTTAGTATGTTCAGTAGTTTATTATAAAACTGAATACATTGAAATAAATGAACTTACCAGAAGGAAGTAACAGGAAACACAATCTAAACTGTTCAAATGTCACTGTGACGATATTATAGACACAGACTGGATATCATGTAACTGTTGTGGAATTATTTCCACATGTTGTAATAATAGAACGATAAAAAAACAACCTTTTTTATATTTATTCCACGTCAGCAGGCTGCACCTGGCTATGTAATAAGTGTACAATAAAACTTTTATGCTTTTTGAGCAAATTAAATAAGCCAAACTGTCACAACGTCAGATCGTCGTGGCTGAACAAGTGTTCCACACTAAAGTGATTTCAGTGTAATACTGAAACAAATAGGTTCACTGTATAACAAAACTAAGGAATCAAAATGTAACATCCATGGCTGTCTTTGACAATCCATCTCAAGTCACATGAGTGCTGTTCTCACGGTAGAGTCGTATTAGAGTTTCCTGTTTTAATGTCCTCTGCTTATATTCAAATATAAAGCATTCTTATTGGCCACATCCATCCAACCATCCACTGTAGATAAAGCAGCATATTCTTGATGACATACCTGCCGCTCAGGCTGTTTTAATTCCGTCCGTGTCACAGATGTTTGTGGAGGAGAGAAATCAAGCTTGGATGGTGTCACCTTGTTATTCTCCGCGCTCGTGTTAGCCTCATCGGGGTTTGGGCTGCGCCTGCTAGCATCACCATCGCCCTCATTCTTGGCAACTAGTTTTGTTGAAGCATGTGATGTATCATGAGATTCAAATTGCTTACACATTCTTACAGTTTCTTGCCTTTTTATTTAGACAGAAAAGTGATGTCTGTACTTCCACTTAAATGCTTCCTTTGAATTGTTGTTTATGTGCTCACTGTCCATATCTGTTTGTACGTGAATGGTAAATGGCCTGTATTTGTATAGCGCTTTTACTAGTCCCCCAATGCGCTTTACACACCCAGTCATCCACCCATTCACACACTGGTGGAGGCAGCTACAGGTGTAGCCACAGCTGCCCTGGGGCAGACTGACAGAAGCGAGGCTGCCATATCGCGCCATCGGCCCCTCTGGCCAACACCAGCAAGGCGGTAGGTGAAGTGTCTTGCCCAAGGACACAACGACCGAGACTGTCCAAGCCGGGGCTCCAACCGGCAACCTTCCGATTACAAGGCAAACTCCAACTCTTGAGCCACGATCGCCCCACACCTAAGTTTAAGTTGGCTGGTTTACCATGGCTACTGTACTCTTTCTCAGCCAATCAGCAGCACTCGTGCCCACGCTGCATTTTCATGTTGGTAACAGCATTGCAACAATAGGGTAATGCCGATATTCCCATCATGGGGTGCAACCTCCTTGATGTTTACATTCAAGCTGCTCCGACATCACCTCTGATGGAGTAACGTGTCATTTCCCTCCAGGTGATCCGGCCGGAGACCTGCACGCCGTGTGGGAAGAGGATCCGCTTTGGTAAGATGGTGGTGAAGTGCAGGAACTGTCGCGTGGTTGCTCATCCGGAGTGCCGACAGAAGTTCGCTGATGGCTGCACAGCCTTCAATGCCACGGCAGGAAGTACAACTCAAACGGCAGCTAAGGTGTGAGCTGGAGGGAGGGGCTTCACTGTGACATCATAATATGCATCACAATAAACCTGCGGCAGTCATTTCAGTTGGTTGTGTTCATGGACGACAGGGCGACTTTAGTGAGCTGGTTTAGTTTCCGTCTGTTTTGCTCGTCACTCGATTACTGTTGTATGTTTGGACATTTCTAGAAAAAAAGGTTCCTGGTGCAGGACTGTTTAAACCTTCGTCATAAATTGATAATTAAATGCACAACTCTGAAAGGCCAGTAGATCCCATCTTGAAATTGAACAGCTATTTTATTTTCAGGGATGGCTCTTTAACTGCTCAGGTGAAATACAATTCAGTTTTATTTACACGGCGCAAAATCACAACAGTTGCCTCAAGACTCCTTATATCGTACAATGATACAGAAAACAATCGGACGACGCCTTGTGAGCAAACACTTGGGGACAGTGGGAAGGAAAAACTTCCATCAGAACCGGGCTCAGGGAGGGGAGGCGATCTACTGCGACAGGTTGGGGGTGAGGAACAGAGGTGAAACAGCTGGACAACAGCTGTGTAATTGAAAGCCTGCGCTTGTACAGCCCCAAGACTTTTAGATCAGTTTGAAATCAGGAAAAACCCGTTGGGCTGGATTGTAGATATTTTAACAAATGGGTCACAAAGACTTAGAATGAATGGGGGTTCAGTCTGACCCAGTGTTCTCCTCCACAGGTTCTCCCCAAGGGTGCGTCTTATCGCCCTTATTATTCACTCTCTATACAAACACGTGTCATCATTAAACATGCAGGTGACTCTGTTATTGTCCGCTTACTGAAAGAGGGTGAAACTGGCTACGGTCCAGTCATTGATGGCTTTGTTCAGTGGTGGGAGGAGTCTTATCTCCAATGAACATATTTAAAACTAAAGATGAAGTTATTGATTTTAAGAAACAAAAGAATGGGCACGGAGTCACTTTAATTAAAGGTCAGCAAGTCAAGTTCAATCATATAAAAATCTTGGGACCATAATCAATGAAAAACTGAACAAAATTGCGAATCAGTTTGTAAAAAGGGTCACCAGCTCCTTTATTGCCTCAGGAAACGTGCTCATTTGACACTGACTGAAAAATGTTAACTTTGATATTTTCATGAATGATAAAACATTCTCAGTCAGTTTTATCCTTTTGTTTGATGGCACGGTTCAGTCAGACCTCTGTCACAGAGAAAAACTCGCTGAATCAGTGAGACGGTCCAGTCGTCTGATAGGTGAGCCACAGTCTCCCTGTACTCTAAGCAGGTACAGAGGATCAAGCCTTAAAAATGGTTCCCATCCTCTACGGGGTGAATTTCAGCTTCTTTCCTCAGGACGGAGGTTTTCATTTCCAAGATGCAGGACAAAGCGTTATAAAAACAGCTTTGTCCGTGTTGCTGTCACTGAATTAAATAAGAACTGTTTTTCGATTTGAAATGTTTAAAGTACTATAGTCAGGTTTTTATTAGGTATGTGTGTTTTTGAAGGGATGCCAAATGCTATCTTTTTTTTCCGTAAAGCAAATTTAGCTATGGGTATAAATAAAGTAACCTTGTTCAGGACTCGTTGGAGGACTTTGCTCCTCAGACTCATCCCAGAGTGCCTCAGCTGATTGTGGACTGCGTGGCCGAAATCGAGAGGAGGGGCCTGCAGGAGGTGAGCCGTTACGGTTTTGATCATTTGGGTTTATGGATGTATCAATAATAAAGACAGCTGTTTGTTCTGATACTCTGGGAATACATGAGGGTTTGATCCTCCTGTAGTAGAGGGCTGTGCATGCAAGGATGTGGATAAAGAAAACTTCCTGGAGTCCTGTCCCCAGCATGCACTTCCTGTATGTCTAACCTGTGTCTGCAGAGAGGCCTGTACAGAGTTCCTGGAGGTGAGCGTCTGGTAAAGGAGCTCAGAGACTGCTTCCTTCAGGGGAAATCTGCTCTGATGCTCAGTAAAGTCCAAGATGTCCATGTGGTCTGCGGACTGCTGAAAGACTTCCTGAGGAAGCTGAATGAACCTATGATCACCTTCAGACTGCACAGGACCTTTATGGAGGCTTCAGGTATGTTCAGACCTTTAAATTCCAGAGCTGAGACAGCGCCTAATGTCACGTCTTTTCAGAGCTGACTGATGAAGACAACTGCTCAGCTACCATGTATCAGGCCATAGCAGAGCTGCCAAAGGCCAACAGGGACACCCTTGCCTTCCTCATGATTCATTTACACAAGTAAGTCCTTCCACGAAGTCTCCACACAGAATTCGAGTACACATGAAGAGCTGCAGATGAGCACTTTGGGATTTTAAGGCTTTTTCTTTCTGAGCTTTGGTGCTTTCTGGGTCCTTTTTCAGAAGGTGGTCACCTCAAGGCAGCTGTTGTGACCTAATGTAATATAAATAAATCACCAAAGTAAAGTGTGTGTGTGTGTGTGTGTGTGTGTGTGTGTGTGTGTGTGTGTGTGTGTGTGTGTGTGTGTGTGTGTATTTCTCTTTTTTTTTTTTTTTATTTTATTTAAACTGCTCTTAATGTTTGAGGGTGATGAGGAGTCCTCAGTGCCAGATGGACCAGAATAACTTGTCCCGGGTGTTTGGCCCAACCATTGTGGGTCACGGGATGCCTGAGCCATCACCCAGCACCATCTTGAGAGACACCAACACTCAGCTGAAGGTTAGCCTCTCTAATTATCCAGACCGGAAGGCGGGGGGGGATAATCGAGTTGAATTTTGGATAATGGTTGGTTTCAGTCACGATAAAGTACAGACTGAACCGGTCACTGCTAGCATTTGATATCTGACCTCGTAGCTGCTATATAGTCAGAAAATGTTTCAGTAACCCTAACCCTGTTGCCCCCCCCGGCTCTTCAGGCCTGACACAGTCTCAGTCGGCGGCTCTGCTCCGGACTTTACAGTCTGCACAGTTAGTGACCTGCCCACTCCTGAACACCTTCACTACGTGCTCTGACCCAGCTCTGCATCCACCTGTGATCCGTTCGGTCCAGCAGTGATGTCGTCCATTCTGCCTTGATTTAAGCTTTCGTATCACAGTTTGTGCATGTGTTCAGGCCCCACTATGATGGGCGCGTAGCCAGATTACGATCCTGTAAAACAGGAGAGAAAGTGAACACAGGCGACACGCTGCCTGGTCAGTCTTGCCAGAATGGAAAACTCAGTTCCCAAAGCACGCTGCTGCCCCCTACTGTCCACAGTGTTATACACTCTCCTGGCAACAGGGAACTTACATGACATTGTGGATTTAAATTACACCAATAAACCAGCAAAATAAAACATGCATAATAATCTCCATATATCACGACACTTAACTCACAATTGTGACCACATTTCTGTGTGGATCACACATGCAATGTGAAAAGTGTTTCTAGGTAACACTGCTTTCAAATGTCTTTATAGTATTAATTTCTCTATCCTCTGCATCTTCAGAGTTCATTTTGAGTGCTCTCGTTGCTCTCACTGCAGGTTGTCTGCCGCCTGTTGTCCCTCCCTGAAGATTACTGGAGGCGTATCCTCATTGGCCAAATCCCCCCCTCTTCCTCCACCAGTAAGATGGGCCAGAGTGAAGGGCAAGGTGAGTGTGCACCTTTTTAAATTTTTCGGGAAACCCGAGGCCTGTTTAACCATCGCTGTGAATCGTCCGACTGCCTCAGCCTCCTTTGTTTTCTTTCACAGTGTAACTGGACCTCTTAATACAAAGAAGGAAGCACTGAACCTTGTTTTTGTTTTTTAATATATATAAATATTTTCCTCTCAGGTCGTTTCTTCCAGCCGCTGACATCTCCAGAGTTAAACAGTTACCAAGCTACAGCAGGAAGATCTGTGAGAGGGCGAGTCAGGAACCGGGCCAATGCGTAAGACCACGCCGCGTTAACGCAACATCCACAAACTCTTGAGCAAATACTGAGGAAGATCATGGGGCTGATGCGTATTAGTAAAATTAACTTTAGTTCTAAGACTGGGAGAATTTCTGGGTTTTAGTTTTCCCAGTATAAGTGCAGCCCTTTAATGCAAGTTAAAGATATTAGCGTTGTTGTTTCAGTTCTCTCATGTCATGGTTTGTTTGTTTTGTCCTCAGAGGTCGACCAGAGCCAGCGAGGAAATTCTTCACGTCGCCCAGCTGACAGATGTTGAACCTCTAACCTGTTTGAGCACACACTAATGCTGGACCTTGGCCTGATGATCATTTTTATAGATTTCATGCTAACCACATGAAGTTTGTTATCGAGGCACTTTAAAAAATTACAAGTTGGAATAAAACGTGATGTCCTATTCTTTGCTGTGACTTTCATTTCATTTGAAACCGTTGATCTCCTTCCTGTCGAGATCAGCCCTTTTGGTTTTTTACTTCCTGGACACCTTTTTCTCCTTTCCTTCCTAGTCTCTGGGTTTCACATGAAGTTCGTTGATAATGACCCAGTAAACAAAGGGTCTGTTCTGAACAGAGATGGGCAGTAACGCGTTACTTGTGTATATATATTTTTTTCTTTGTTTCTGCAGGTGATGCTGACCCTCAGCTGTGCAAGAACTGATGTCTTCAAACATTAAACATAAGAAAAATTGCATTGACTGTCAATCATCTTGGTTTTAGATGTTGCAGTGTGCCGCTAACTCTACGGACAGTGAACCAAGTCTTCTAAATACAATAATGTTCACTGAATAATGGGTATTATGGCCTGTAAATAAATGCAGCAGGATAACTGGGTGCCAAACTTCTACTGCTAGTGAGCTGAAAATGCATTCCTGTGTCTAAGCCGCTCCCCAAGTAACACAAAAACATTGCTGGCATGAGTAAACCCATCATATGTTCCTACATCAGGTTTCTTACAACTGTGTATGGAACAGTAAGAAGAAAGTCGAGTTAGTTTTGTTCACCATTTTTTTCTGATTTGGTGAACATGAATTTCCTGAATAACCCATAACTATCTCGCTGGCTGACGAACCTTGCCAACCCGCTATCTGCAACCACAACACTCAAGTTTGAGCTGAGCTAACATTAGCTGGTTTTGTTGATGCTGTAAGGCTTCAGATGTGCAACCGTAAATGTCCTATGAATTTTTAGCACAACATTAGCATAGCTGTAGGATTTAGATATACCGATATGAGGTATATTTTCAATGCAAACTCAGTGCTATATTGATCATTCATTTTTTTACATAATTAACCTCTGTGCTCATGTTTTAATTCAACAGTCCAGTGTTTGGACTGTCACTTCATCTTTGTTGGTGTAACCCTCTGAACAAAATGTTCAAAAAGCAAGTCTTGCAACTCCACAGCCATCTGAAATGCCTGGAAGGACTTAAAATGTTGGTTTTTGAAACATAATCTAAATTAAGTTTAAGTGTTCATTAAAACATAAGAATTGTACGTTCAGAATCATGGGTCATATCTATGGAGGCTTGTTTCCTGTACTGGGAAAAAACAAAAGTATAAGTCAGAAATGTTTTTTAAAAATAGCTTTTATGTTATCTTAGATTTTCAATTTATCCCAATATTTCATTTTTAAGTCAAAGTTCCACAATACTAACCTGAAAATATTGACTGTTTGAAAAAAAGAAAATAAAAAGCAGGCAGTATATAAACAATATAAGATTAGGTTGACAACCTGTTCCCCTTGGAGGGTTACACTCATTTGCTCCCAACTGTTCAGTAGATAGGTAAAACACTTCCAAGTTGCAAGCTAAATGCAGGTTTTACCAGGTGTGGTTAATCACTGTAATTGCAACTGCACCAATATAAAGCGAACAGCAACCACACACCAGTTAAAGCACAAACCTGCAGCACCCTCATGTTTTTCATCCCAACTTGCTGTAGATGAGTCGTGCTGCTTTTTGAGTTAGACATGGGGCTCAAGCTTGTTTTGAAGTGAGTAGTGAAATTTAATGCTGTCTGATTTAGTAGTTTATCTACAGAGACTTGTTTGTTTTTTCACAGGGTTTCCTGCATTTGTTTCCTGCTTTTCAGCAGTGGATCTTGTTTCCCTCAAACAATGAAAGGTAAGCTATTCCTTCAACTTCAGAATGCCTAGAAGCTTAAATTAACTTGGTTTTACAAGCTTACATTTAGTTGAAATCTTTTAATTCAGGGCAAACTAGTCCAGCTGTAACTGCCAGTGCTAGAAGTGCTGGCACTAACCCTGGACATGATGGCTCTACTGGCGGAGAGGCTGGTTCTGGCCCTGGATCTAGTGGTTCTACTGGAGAAGAGGCTGGTTCTGGCTCTGGACCTAATGGTTCTACTGGAGGAGAACTCGATTCTGGCCCTGAACACAATGGTTCTGCTGGAGGGGAAGTTAGCTCTGCAGGAGGCTGGTCCTTTGGCTCTGGCAGCTCCAATGGAGGTGGAGTTGATCCTGGATCTGCTGGCTCCACTGCCGGAGGGGTTGGCCCTGGCAACTCTGCAGGAAGTTGGTCTTTTATTCCTGGGAGCTCCACTGGGGTAGCAGTTGGCCCAGGAGGCTGGTCCTTCGGCCTTGGGAGCTCGAGTGGAGGATGGGTTGGCCCTAGAAGCTCTCCAGGAGGCTGGTCCTTTGCTCCTGTTGGCCCCATTGGAGAGGTTCGCCCAACGTGGTCTAATGGTTATTCATTCCTTGGTGGTGTTCCTTATCAAAATTATCCTGTATTAAGTTCTTCTTTCCTTAACCACCCATGGAACTGGATGCCACCACGTCCCTTCCCTGACTTCAATGCCTGGTCTACTTATGAGGTGCCACTAGGTATGGTTGCGCTGCTCCCTCAGGTACCTTCATTGCCTTCGTCCCATCTTGTCCAGACTGGAACTGGCTACCAGCGAGGAAGAGAAGTACTTTCTCACTCCAAATATTCTAATAATATCTTGGGCCACCATCCTCTGAGTCCTGTACTGCCACAGTACCCAAGACGTGCGAGTGGATTTCAAGGGATAAAAGTCTAATGAGGTAACTACATGCAGTGACGCATTAATGACTGAAGGTCCTTTTTAATTGACTTATTTCTGCTTAATCTTGCAGGTGAAACTAAAGAGCATGTATCTGCTTTCAAGAAGCCTTTTGGATATGGAATAAAGACTTTAATAAAGCTGAGTGTTCTGTGCATTTGATTGTAATTCGATGTTTAAATTATTTGTTTCACTTCTATCAAGTAACTGATCCCAAAGGCTACAGCCTGAGCTGCTTGGTGTGCTCCAACAGTGCTTCTGGCTCTAGTTGCAAAGAAAAGGTATCCCATGGATTTTCTTGCTCCTTTATTATACAGTGTTGAAAGTAGGCATCAAAATTCTGCTGGAAAGTGCTTGATCATCTGACTCTTGCATTGACTTGAAGTTGTAGGGTTTTCAACTTTCAATATTAAGCACTTTGGGGCAGCTGTGATTTGGTGGTATTAAAAATAGAACTGATCGTTAACCCAGGCTTTTACCGATCTGGTATGGGGAATCTCATTCATTTTTATACATTTGAACAAATGCAGTCTCTGATCTTGTGTACCCTTGGCAATTCCAGTCTTGAACTCTACAAAGTGTGTGTGTGTGTGTGTGTGTGTGTGTGTGTGTGTGATCTGAAAGATACATTGAATCAGTTTGTTAAAAATGTCATTTGTCTGGTTTGATGCACTTAAGGTTAAAAATGAAACACGAGCACTATCCTAATTCTCACCTATTTGGGGCAGTAAGGCCTTTGACCCTGGTTGGAAAGATTCTGGTTTTAAAATGTGGGCTGCCAGAGGTTTGTGCAAAGTTGCAGACCTATTTGACAAGGACACCTTAATGTGCTTTAATGACTTGACATGGAAATTTGGCATTCCAACCAAACATTTCTTCAAATTTCTACAGATCAGAAGCTTCATTTCAAAAATCCCTAACACTGCCCACTCTAAACTCATTAAAGGACACAGCAATAAACCATCAGCTGAAGAAGGGTATAACATCCCGTCTTTATAACAACCTCAGGGACAGCCCTCAAACGTCCTCAGAAAAAAAAAAAAAAAAAAGATTTAAATGGTGTCAAGACTTAAAGTGTAGAATAACCACAGCGGAATATCAAAAAGCCTACTTGAAAGCCCAAACACAATCTATAAACACCCAATTTAAACTAATCCAGTATAAATGGAAAATTAGGACATATATCACCCCAAGATTATTAAACAAATTTGACCCTAACGTTCCGGACATGTGTGTTAAATGTGGGGATAAAGGTACACTGATGCATTGCCTATATGAATGTCTAGAAATCCCAAAATTTTGGACAGAAGTTTTAGATGTATTAGTGCGTATTACAAGTGTTAAGCTGAATCCATGTCCTAAATCCTAGCGATTTTCCCCACTGAGCAAAGTTCACTAAAAACCACAATCATCTCCCTGTTGCAGGAAAAATATAGCATAGCATGGAGATGGGTGGTCTCGTAGGGTGTCTTGCATTGAAATCTGCTGCAGTGACCCGGTTACTGCGTTCACCAGATATCAACACAATTTCGATCCGTTCCTCACGTGTTAACCTCTTCGACATGTCAATGGCTGTGAACAAAGAGAAACTTGTAAATAACTCATGAAAGAATAAAGTTACGTTGAAACCAAGCACATCATTGTTTTTCTTGTGACATTATCAATAAGTGTGATGTGTCACATGACCCTCTCCCTATTGCAAAAACAAAAGTTGTATCCAAGATGGCCAATTTCTAAATGGCCACCATGGTCACCACCCACCTTGAGGAGTTTGCCCCCTCACATATACTAATGTGCCACAAACAGGACTTTAATATCACCAACCATTCCCCTGTTATTACGCTGTATCCATATAAATGGCCCACCCTGTAGTATTACAAGTAGGAGCTCAGGCTTCTTCTTCTTTAAATTATTTATTGGTGGTTGGCAAACAGCAAAACGGTGCAATACTGCCACCAACTGGTTTGGAATGTGAACCAAAATGTTAACAAAATAAATAAATAAATTTTTACAAAAAAATTAAAAATTAAAAACCTCCCAAACAAATGAGTCTGCCATAAAAACCAAATATGGTCTGATAACTTTCCCTTCTCGAGTTCTTATGAAACAAATCAACCAAGCCCAGTTTCACTTTCATATCACCAAGCATATCAATTCTTCTCTCTGCATCATATTTCTGACAATGCATCAAAACATGTTCTGTTGTTTTTTCTTCTCTATTGCAGTCAAACTTTCCTGTGCGGGGTTCGGTATTGTTCAGATTCCAGGCTCAAAAGAATGCATCATTGACTGGGGAGTGATGGGCACCAGGTGAAGTGAATGAATTTAACAAGAGCTGCCAGCATGTTGAGCACCAATATAAGCCATGCATTTGCTGTCAGCTAGTTAATGGATACTGAGTTGATCTGTAAGCAGCTGGCAGTGTGTTGATACCAGCCTGCTGTAGCGGACCCTTAATCATGGTGCTTGTCTTTATGCTGAGGTTAGTTGTGCTGTTTGATGTCTCTTTTATAATTTAAGTTTTTTTTTTTTTTTAATATATATAAAACATGTTATATCTTTAACAGGGTTTCCTGGATTTGCTTCCTCCTTTTTGGCCGAGGTGCTTGCCTGCCTGTTTTAGTTAAAGGTAAGTCTTCCTGTCTAATCTCAAGAGTTAGTCTTGGAAATATAGCTGTAGCAGAACTGAACTACCCCCCCCCCCCCCCCTTTTTTTTTTTTTTTTTTTTCTCAGGAAACTGTAATTTTATACTTGACTGAAAAGCTTGGTCTGCTAAACCAAGTAATAGAAGGGTTTTCTTTCAGTGCTACTCAGAGCAAAATTTGCAAGAGCTTCATTGCAACTTGACAAGCTCAGTTTCAGTAAAAACTTATTTCTGCTTTCAGGTCAGTCTGGTGGCACTGGAAGATTGGGCCACCTTGGCTGGGTACCTGGTACTGGAGGGGTTGGTGCTGTCAGATGGTTCCCTGGAACTGGATTGCGTGGGGATGGTAGCACTGGATCTGTAAGAGTTGATACTGGTGACTGGGCCTCTGGTGCTGGCAGAGCTGGTGCTTTAAGTGTTGGCACAACTGGGGTTGGTCGTGACACCTCAGTTACTACAGGGCTTGGTGTTGGCAGCTCTGGTACTAGTGGGGTTGACGTTGGCAGTTCTGTTACTGCAGGCGTCGGTGCTGGTAGCTCTGGAGGGGTTGGATCTGCTGGCGGCTCCGGCTCTGGAAGGGTTGGTATTGGTGGCTTTACTGGATCCTCATTTTTTGCTGGCTTTCCATGGGTAAATGCTCCTACAGGGGGAGCTCCTTCCTCCTTTGACCCACAGGACTGGATGCCCTCTCAGACCTATCCTGACTTTAATGCCTGGTATACCTCTCAAGTGCCACTTGGCATGTTTATGGCTCCACCTGCATTGCCTTCATCCTACATCATCCAGAACGGCAATGGTTACCAGCGAGGAAGAGAAGCCTTTTCTTACTCCAAATACACTGACGATGTCTACAGCCCCTTTCCTCTAAGCCCTGTGCTGCCACACGATCCAGAAAGTGTCCCAGTGGTTGATTCTCAAAGGATAAAGGTTTGAGGTAAGGCACAGTTACGAACCAACTTGCTTAAATTTGGAGAAACATGTGTAGTGACTTTTTGTTCTTGCAGGTCAACTTGATGAGCTGAGCCTGGGCCTCCATGCATCATGTGGTCATTAAATGCACTATAACAACAATCTGTTCTCCAGTCTTTTACTGGGCAACCAGTCATTAGGTCAGCTTTAGGTTTTTGTGGACAATGTCAGACACTTTGACGTTTACACATTCAGCATAGCCAGACTCTGCCTTAACTGGCTGAACCTGACACCATCACGGTCAGAGGTGATGGGTAACAACTTTCTTTAAACTGGCTGATATGCATGGACACAAAGGTTGTCTTGCAGGTCACGTGATTCTGTCACATTGGATGAATGATGATGAAAAGCATAATGAAGTGAAAGGCAACACTATAGCAACTACAACTCAAGACTTAAAATGGTGAGAATAACTCAAATGTACTGAAAATACTCAACCAAGACCCCAGATCCCAAAGTCAAACCATGGACTGACAATTAAAGCTACAGTGTGTCAAAGTTTAACAGATGTCAGCAGCTTGCAGAATTCTACTGAATTACCTCCAGAAACTTATTTGCGTAAGCCTGGCTACAGTGGCTAGGATAACTTATTTTCATCTGTCAGAGACAACCTTAAATTTCAACTGTAGAAGGCAGTCAGTCCGCTGTTTACCTCAGCTTTCAGACGCAGCTGAACGATTTATCAGCGGGAAAGCGACTGTTAGGGCATTGGAGCCTAATGTTAGCGTAGAACTGGCTGCTGTTATTTAGCTCTTGTCAGCTTTCCAGAGATGAGAGGGTCACGTGTCTGACCTGGGAGCGTGTTTTTGTGTTAGAGCTCTGACTTAAATGAAGACAACATTTTAATAAGGTGCCAGTGGCGTTCTCTTTCCTTGTGTTTGTGTGAAGGGGCTAAAATGTAGGGTATGACGGTGCAGAAGTGAATCTAAATGTACCTTGCGCAAACACCCGTGACTTCTTTCTCCTTTGGTTTGCACATTGCATCTCCGCTCTCTAGCACCACATACGTAAAACACCATTAGTTGCAAGGCAGATGTCCTTTCCCTCCACTGTATTCAGATATAGTGGCTTCCACAAACTGCCAACCCACTGATATTTATTCTAGATTAATTATATGGGTCAGGTTAATGGAAGATGTAATTAGACACTAATCTGTATATTTGAGTACAGTATCCTTTTTACTAAGAAATTACTGATTTTACATTATCTCTGTTATATCATGAAGGCAGAAGAAATGAATCAAATCTACTCTATTTTATTCTAAGAGAGCGAATGAAAGGAGGCATGAGCACAATCCTGGCCGCTTTCTCCTGGAGATGAAAGAGTGTGTGTCACAAAGAGCTCTTAAGTGTGGTTGTCTGTTTCTCTGTGCAACCTTTCACCTCTGCTGCTGCTGTGGCTGCTGCAACATTTCTACATGTGGAACACAAGCTTCAAACAGGGGAAGCTGGTGCAATACTGAGCACTTTTTCTGTTTATTTAACAATGTTATCAAAGAAGGCACTAAGCTGACCAATGAGGTGTCGTAGTCACATCTTCATTATGTTAAACATAAGCATAGTGATGTGTGTTTGAGTGCACAGAGCTCTGAATGTAATGTGACAGAAGAACGTCCATAACTGAAACGTTGAATCAGCATTATGTATATAATAAGGGCCTCAATACAGAACCTTGTGGCACACCATAGGTGAGGGAAGTGGAAGATGACTGTACTTAAAACCTCAGCTTGGATAACAGATTCTGGTTATACTTCTTAGATTAAAATATATTACAGATATAAAGTTATATGCAGACGACAGCGTTTCATCGTGTCATCCTGCTGATTTATGAGCACAAACTTGGATAAATTTGTGATTTGCTCAGTTGCCTTGATGCTGCTGCTATAAACACTCAAGAGGTTTCACATAGTCCTGAACCTGATGGAGACTCCATATTGATATTGGGAACAGTGGAGCAGTTTTCACTGACTGAGTGCAGACTAACAACTGTTTAGAGCAATCTGAAGGCAACACAAACATCTCAAAGATCTGTTGCATATTGAAATGGAGTTTGGATTTCTGGCACTTCATCGCCTGGAAGAAGTTTTACTACTTCAATAATCCAATTCAGGGTGCTTGTTAATTGTACATATTACTATTAAGATATTTCTCTCTGATTTCTGCCAGTGCTGGACCCACCCACTATGCATCATATGCTTTATTTCCAGAAGTTTCTGATTGGAGCAAATTCCAACTTCACAGCCTGTACATGGCTGATTACTGCAGGGAATAAGTGAGATTTGTGGGCATGCACTGGGCTGAAAATCAAGTTGTTGATGCAGTAGTTGAGCATTACACAGGCTGCAATAATCATGATCATGTGACTGTGCAACATGGTTTCTCTGCTTGTGTTTATTACGTGTCTGCCTCACACATGTAACATTTCAGTCTGGGCTGACTGATGTTCATCGGGTAGAAAGAGCTGCAGTTTTATAAAAGAGTGAAACATTTCCATAATGGCACAAACAGATTTCTGTGTTTGCTGCTAATAACCTGAAAAGTTTGTGGTTAATATGATTTTTGATTTTCAGCTTTTCCTGTTGTACATGTTTCTGAGAGATGGAGCGCCACACTTTCAGCGCCATGCTGGACCCTGGTGTGCTGGGATTGGCTGCTCGGTGTCTGTCAGTAACTATTTAATAGCAGAGACATGTAAATACTTTGCATTACATTTTGAATCCACTACCTTAAAAGAGCTTCAATTTACAGACAGAAATGTCAAAAATGTTACAACTGTCCCCGGTCTCCCCTACTTCTAATTTATTTTCCCAAACCACGCGGAGCCGCAGTATAAGGACTAAGGAGCCACGGCTCCGGACCCCTGATATATACCAACAACAGTGTACATCACTGTCACAGCATTGTCAGTTCAGCCTTTTCTATTATGTTTAACCCGAGTGACCGCCCGGTCAGCTGGTGGGTAACAGGCATCTCTAAAAATAAACAGAGTGAGTGGATTTAAGAAAGTCAGTGACTCAGGTGTGTCGCTTGGTTTGTCATCTGTTGTTGACCCTGGAGGAGACGTAGAAATTGTTTGTTTTAAATCTTAGTTGGGAAGGTTCCTGTTTCTAAAGTTTCTATTGTTTTAGTGCAGGTTTTTGATAATTCTGAGTGGATTTACACAGTACGGGTCAAAATGACCGCAACAAAATCAATGTCACTTTTTTGTTTTTCAACATAATACAAGGGTTCATTTCCAAAACTTGCTTATGAGCTTCAATTTCGTAGCAGATCCACTATCACACAGCTGGAGCAGTCTCCAGTGGAGGTCAGTCCACTGCTGCCACCTGTGGCCAAGTACCACAGCCTACTGACACATCTGCACCTGCTGCTATGATCACAGTGAGTAGAGGCTGAGTGGCTGCACTAACCCCTGGTACATCTACTCACCAACATGTTGAAAGATGCAATCCCAGCAATGTGGATTGTCAACACTAAAAACATCAGTAAGCAAAGACAACAGGGATCATTTTTTCTGTTTATTTAGCACCCACAACATTTGTAGTCGCCTTCTGCACAGGGGAAGTCCACACACACTGTGTGGTACCACTTTCCACAGAAGGTGCATTCAATCTGCAAGACTGAATGAGATCGTCAGAGTCATTGTCTGACTGTTTATTACTGATCACCTGCTGTACATTCACAGTAACTGCCATCTCCTTACACATGTTTATTAGATTAACCACACTTATACAGACTGTATAGAGATAGATATATAAAGGACACAGGCAGACTCTGCTTACAGGATGTGATGTGACAACACTAATGAAATATTGATGTGTCATATTTGTCCAAGGCGTGTTTCATTGTCATGGAAAAAGAGAATATCAAAATCATGATGACCAATTGGAGTGGTGATTTCTATGACTTTGTGTATATAATTTGGAATTTTGTACAAATGTAGGCCAATAAAAAAAAAAAAAAAAAACATGATATCATTTCAATCATTTCAAAGGCTTATTTGCACGACGCACAAACGGACACAATTGAAAGGTACAAACGTGTTGTGCAGATGTGTGTCAGGCTGATCTGGCTGTAGGCTGTGGCACTTGGCCAGAGGGGGCGCTGGTTGACTCGAGTCCATGTTAGTGCACAAAGCAAACTGCTCGCTTTACTCTTGCTGTCCTGTGAACAACATCGGCGTGGTGTTAATTGTTTGCTGTTTTCGCGATCGCGTCGCGCGTGAGGATATCACCAGGTGAACTCGCGACATTTTTAAACATTTTGTTGTTCAACAGCATCACGACGGACGGAGTGTGTTTGAGACAACCTCACAAGTGTCACAGGTGACACATTTGGCGGTTTTTTGCTGGTTTGTCGGTAGCAGCTCCTGAAACGTTATATACTGAAACTGCCACACATCTGTTCCACCAACGCCAGTAGATCTAAACGCCAGTAGATCTAAACGCCAGTAGATCTAAACGCCAGTAGATCTAAACGCCAGTAGATCTGGAACACCGGCCACGAAAGGGTTTTGTTTACAGCGTCCGCGTGACGTCAGAGTCAGCTGTGCCTCGCGCAAGCGCTGTCCGCGTGCACGCGCGTGTGTGGATGATTCAGCAGCAGCGGCTCGAGCTCTGAGCATGTGCGGCACAAACAGACTGCACGCGGACAAAAGGCGTTCACGTTAGCGTCTCCTCTCCGTCAGGGCGCGCGGAGGTGATCGTCGGCAGCGCGAGACCCGCCGAGCCCGGGAGGAGCATCCACAGGCCCCACAGCTCAGCGCCGTTTACTGGGACTCTTACCGCCGCCCGGCCTCCAGCACACCGCCAGCGGTCGGATATTACCTCGGCACAGCCCGGCTCATAGCCCGGTACATCCCGGCTCACAGCCCCATTGCAGCTCGGCTGTCTTCATCCAGCCGAGCTGCATATTTCCGCATTTCGGCGTCAGATGCTCCGAGTGGTTCGCAGGTGAGTGTGAGGAAACATCTGCTGAGAGGACGCACACACACACACCACGTCCTGGCTGTGTGTGTGTGTGTGAGTGTGTGTGAGAGAGAGACCTGAGGGTCAGACAGAAGATCTGTTTCACAATCGATTAATTACTTAGATTTTCTGTCAGCTGGTCAGGTGTGTAACTTATCTGACGTCAGAAAAGGTTACGGGTTGTTTTTGATCATTTTGTCCTAAAGATAACGAGACTTGAGACAGTTTATTTTAATGAACTGATCGAACAATTAATCGATCAGTCGGTCTCTTTCCGGTGAAGCAATCACTCACACAGCTCAGAAAGTCTCACAGGACGGTGAAACTTTAGTTTGGTGTTGTTTCTAAGAGCCTGACGTCACACAGCAGTTATCATTACTGGTTAAACTAACCTGGTAATAACATAACTGCTCTCTGTATTACTCAGATCAGCTGATTGATTAGTGTGCTGTTTATAAAACATCAGATGTTTTTACTGCAGCAAACCGTCTCTGTGAATCATTACTGAGGACTTTATTGGACTAATTGATTATTCAGTTAATCAATGCTCAGCTGATTTCTTTTATTGATCAGTTGGGTAAACGCTTGCCTACAAAGAGCCAATCAGCAGCTGATGTGGGAGTCATAACAGCCAATCAGATTCAGGCACAGAACAGACCGCTGAGGTGAAGTCACCAAACTTGGGCTCGATTCCAGTTTATTGTAGGAATGAAATATCAAGTTGAATTCATTTATAAATCACACATTTGTTTATTTACTTTAAGCTCAAGTTCTGCCTCCTAACGAGCTGCAAGCACTAAGTTAATAACATGGACAGGTTCAGCTTCCCCTTTCTGAGTAAGTTTCATTCAGTGGATCCAGACGTGTGTGATGGTGATGATTTATTGACTGCTCGGTGCTAAAGCACACGGAGAGGAAACATGGAGTTTGATTTTCCCCGTCAGCATGAAGAGAAAGTACAGCAGGCCTCAGCAGTGAGTGTGATGGACGGCGGAGAGTCTAATGCATCATCCGGGCATTTAACCTGAGTCTTAAACTGGAGCACGAGCCCCGGAGTCTGCAGTCATGGAGGAAAGGCAGCGCGTGTACTGTGAAGTGAGCTGATGTGGGCTGGTCGGCAGAGTCAGGTGAAAGCAGCTGCAGAGGCGAGTCCCCTGCTGCTCTGTGGCGCTCTCGCTGCCAGCTTCAGCAGCTCTCTGAGGGAACCTGCTGACACCGAGACCGATGGCAGGAGTCCAGTCTGTCCGCCCATCTGTCTCTCTGTGTCCACCCGGCTGGACTTCATTCCTGCCTTTCTCCTCCTCGCCCTCTCCCTCTGAGACGAAGAGCCCGACGGATAACGGAGAGGGGATGAGTCACAGCACAGAAAACAGAAGCCCTGCTGGTGCTTTCATTAGTTTTGTGCCTCCTGTTCAGGTTTTTGTTCACATACCAATGAAACAGAAGCTAGTTTCATAGACAGGTCCCGGCCTTTTGTGTCTGTAGCCCGCTCTCACCCCCGAGGAAGACAAAGGAGCTGCAGAGGGAGGAGTTTGGATCCAGCTGATCAAACATTAATTGTTTCCAGACTGTTGGATGAATAATTGAAGTGGAAGGTGTAGTCCTACCTGCAGCCTGAGCAGGTTTAACTTTGCTGTTTCAAAGTCGTTTCCTCAGGCTAATGTTTTCCATCAGGCCTTCAGCACAGATGGCACAGTTAGTGTCCTCTGTGGGCTGGCAAATCAAGATAGTGGAGTCCCCGTGTTAGATGAAAACAAGTTTGTGTGTGCGTGTTGGAGGCCGAGCCGCTCTGCTGGGGTTTGGGTGGAGGTCACCTTGGTGTCGACCCAAAGATTAAAATCGTGCTTGCTGAGGCAGCATTTTGTAACGTGTTGTGTATCAATGAAAGAAAATGAGCATTTAACTCCAAGTAATTCCCCCCAAAGGTCAGCGTTACATCTGACCTCTGATTTTATCTCAGTCCTCATCATCCTGTGTCATCTTTGTAAATGAAATCTGAGCTTTTTGTTTCACTGGTGGAAACTTTCTTCTGCATGTCGGAGCTCAAATCGCAGCTCTGGTCGTGCGTTGGTGCCAAGCTAATGCTAACAGCGGATGGCGGTGTCTCTCTGTGCAATCCTCGTCCTCCGCTGTGAGCTTGTTGGAGCGATATCTGATGCCCTCTCCGTCTGTGCTGATGGAGGTCAGCAGCAGGAAATGTTTGGTGAATCTGTGGATCTCTAGCTGGGTGGTGTCTGCCTGCTGCTTCCTCACTGATCAGATCATGTGAGCCGAGCTCGGCGAGGACGAGCGTGGAGGAAACGGAACATGTAAACAAAGGCTGATGTAGTGATGTAAGTGTAGTTATTGATGCAGAAACAAATTACATCAGGACATGAGAAGGGTTCATGTAGAAAATTCATTCCTTTTAAAGTTTAAAGAAAATCAGTGAGACTGACTCCAAGAAGCCAGAAATCTTTATTTATTGAATTCATTTTTTAACTGCTTAGAAGAAATGAACCCAAAAACAGAAGAAAATACAATCTCTGAAAAACGAGCAGTAAAAAGAATATATGTCTGGAAATAAAGTGGAAATTGACTTAAAAATATTATTAAAAAGCATGAAAAACGAATCTAAAATTAAATTAATGGGAAATAAAAATTACTTTTTAAATCAAACGTGGCCGAAAAATATGAAGTAAATATTTCCTAATAAATACTGAAACATTCTCTGATCAAACTTTATTGACACAGAGGCGATAAACGCAGATCGAGTCAGAGAACAGCAGAAACCAATCAAAACATAAATATTTATTTATTTTTAATACGACTAAAAATAAAACAAAACATAATAAAAACAAAAAAGAAAAATTCAAAGATTAAAAAATAAAGTTTTAAAAGAAATGTAATAAAATTAAATGACAAAATCAGATGATCACACGCTAAATAAAAGAAAACAGAATAAATGATAAAGTACAATAAAATATTATTCATTATATAATATGAATGTAATAATAAGTAAAATAGCATCAGTTTCCCTCCACAGATCCATGTCAGGCTCACAGAGGACCTGTTGAGTTAGTAACGAGTCGCTTTCTTCAGATAGATGAAACGTGTTGTTTCTCAGAGGGAGACTCTGACGGGCTCTTCCTGTTTGGGGGAGAAAATACTGAAATATTTATCATTAGATTTTTATATCTCTTTCAGTCTTTTGAAAGAGCTGAAGAGACGAGCACAGAAAGCTGTCGATGCTTTAAACAACGACCAGCACAAACACATTTGTTTATGAAAATGACGAGAATCTCCTCCTGGATCCTCGCTGCCGTCACCGCCCGCTGGAGACCAGTCAGACCTGAAATCCCACGACACCGTCATCAGTGTGACTTCAGACTGAAAACTGTGGGAAAAGTTTACACATCCTCCGTGTGTGTCTGTGTTGGACGAGGGTGTGTTTGTTGGTCTAACAGCCACCCGGGCGGGGCTCTCCTGCTGTGTGTTTGCCTGCGTGGAGGTGGTAGAACCTCAGGCAGTTAATAGTTGACACAAGGCAGGATGATCCAGGAACTCACGTTCACGCCACGTTCTGATCCTACCATCTGAATGTTGCCATGTTTCCACGTCTGGTGTTAAACGTGCTGAGCCTGTGAACCGCAGCCTCAGCTTCCTGTTCTCAGCTGAGTGGGTCCCACCCAGTGGGGTCTGCAGCTGCTGCAGCCCTGTTTCATGTGCTGTGTGTTCAGAGAAGCTCTTCTGCAACCTGCCTCCATTCATGTGCATATTAAAATGCTAATTATTTAAAATAGTTTTTGCTGTTTTGATCAGTTTTTCGTATTTTTGAATAAATGTAAATTTTGTGCATAATGTTAATTTGTTGTTAAACTGGTTTAGGTGAATGTAGGAAAATAAATACACAATAAATGACTAAACTCCTCATATAACTCCAATATTTTCCAACAGCTGCATAGTTGGTAGCAGCATATGAATAGAAACAAAGCAATAAGCTGTCATCAAAAATGAGCTAAATATAATAATAATAATAATAATAATAATAATTCACAAAACAACAGCCAGCAAAGCTGCACGTCAGGCTTTTTGTCCATCACACAGATTTGAATGTTACAGCCTTTAAAATAATAAAGTAAATGAGGTCAGAGTTTTATTAAATTCGTATCTTTCCTGCGTGGAGCGCAGTAATGCGTGCGAGCCCGCCTCTTTCTTTACTGCCCGAGTATCTGGGCTAACAGCGTGGACATCAGGCCTGCAAGAAACCTGCTGCTGAGTCTGTGCGGATCGAATGATGACTCTCACGGCCTGCATCCGAGCGGCAGCCATGAATAATAAAACGGCTCGGCTAAATGTGGCTCTGTTGTTTTGATGGGGAGCCATCCTGACTGAGGAGGAGTCAGAAACCACACCGTGACCTGGACTGACGGAGAAACGATGACTCACTCTGACTTCAGGCTTCATTAGAGAGCCGCTTTCTTACGACAAATTGACAGTCTGGCTCATGTTTAAATGTCATGTCTGTTTAATTCACATGAGCTTGAGATGTGTAGGTCACTTAAACAGGGTTTTATATGTCTGGAAGATTAGTGCAGCTTTTTTGTGCTCAGTGATGGAGGCAGGGCAGAGGAGGAGGTAATGTTAGTCTGCCCTGAGCCAATAACATCTGTCCTCGGGTGATCTGCACGCACGGACGTGGAAATAAAGAGTCTGAGCTACAGCTCAGGAGCATTGTTATTGTTCTAACCGTGCAGACGTGATTATCAGGCTGCCATGTTTATCTGCGCTGCCTGCTTCTCAGCAGTCCTGTCCTCATTACCCATAAGGCTTTGCTGTTTGGGGTCAGTTTCATTTGGCACAGTTGGTAAATTTACAGCTGTCCACTGTAAATAAAGGACGGATGTTTTCTCTTGTTGTTCTTTTGGAGCCAGAAGTGACCATATTTGGACAAGAGGGCGGAGTCCCTGTTTTCTTGCTAATGCTAGTTAGCCTGGTTAGCAAGCTGCGTCTACAGACTGTGCAAGCGTAACGCAGACACAGTTACCTGCTAATTAGTGCTCAGCAACATCCAAATAATAAAACACTGGAGCTCGGACTTCTTGGACGCTCTGAGTTCACAGCAGCCATATTATTAATCAGCTAATTGCATTAGAAGGAAAGGCTAGCAGACCGCTAGCAGCTAAAGTCACTTGTGCCGCCATCTACCTGCATAATAAGTGAGATTTAATAAAGAACTAGCTTTAGAGCTAGCTACATTCATATCAGGCTGTAAATGTGTTTATTAGCGAGCCACAAGTGGACATTAGAAGAACTACAGTTTTTGTTGATGCACATGAAGTAGTTCATCACCAGCTGGTGGGACTCCTGAAAGCTCGAGGAGCTCAGATATGTCCTGCTGTTTTTTCCTCACCTGGACAGACGTGGGGAACCCCAGCAGCAGAGTTCAGATAAACCTGTGAGTGTTTCTGGTGTAACAACAGCAGCAAGCGTGTCCTCGTGAGTGCAGTTACATCACATCTGGCCTTTAAACCCTCCACAGCAGCACACAGTTCTCTTTATCTTTAAGAAGGCTCAGAGGCAGAGCGTTCACATGCAGTCTCTCCTGTTGTTATTTGAAGCAATTTAATAGGTCAAATATTACATAACAGACTCAGGCACTGAACGTAACGTGTGAATGAGGTGTTGTTTTTTAGCATCTTACAGAGAAGGTTTTATTGACACATTCGTTTATGCAGGCAGGCCAGTGAAGTGAAGCTTTGTTTCCCGTGTAACTAACAGTTACATGCAAAACACAGGAAAACTTTAAATAATGTTCTGCACTGTACAGATTATTACCCTTTGCAAAATAAAATGAAAATTCAAATGTAAACCTTACTTTTTGTTTTTTGAAACTCAAGTTATGTGTAGTAAAAGTAGCATTTCTCTAATTATAGTCTTTAGATTCCATATGACGTGAAAAATAAGAGGACCTAAACTCGAACCCTGAGGAACTCCGCTGTTTTATATTTTGTCCACCGGCTGCTGGTGGTGATGTGATGTGTTCAGTTTAGCCTTGTAATCAATGTAAAATAGAAAAATACCCTGCGATACCTTCTTTTGTTGTGCTTGTTGGTCAGGCTGAGAGTAACAATTGACTGATTATGGAAGATGATCCTGCTGCAGGAGCTGCAGATTCATTAAAATTCTCTCCTTTTAATGGATCGTCTTACTTTTTGTGACTTTTTGTACTTGCTGTCAAAGATTTGTGGTGTCACGTTTCGTGCACGCAGCAAGCTGCATCCACACCATCTGTTGTGTCGCGGGTCCATCTGTGAGCTCTGCTCCAGCAGCTTTTGGCCTTTCTCACTCCGAGTGTGAATGAAATCTGACCCCGTGGAGCGGAAACGTTCACCTGAGAATCTGAGAGAGAGCGCCGTCTGTCAGGAGACGACGAGGTCGTCGTTCCTGTGAAATAAACCCAGACGGGCAGAGTCCGGACTCTCGGACGTCTGACTCAGAACTCATCTTTAAGAAGTTATTGGCCAATGTCTGAATTTGTATAAAACAGTGATGAGTTTTGGCCCTGCTTCATTATACATGAAGTATTCTTTGGTTTGTGGCATGCATGGGTGCTTTTTGGTGGGTTTGGGGATTTCGATAAACCATAAATGAATATATTCCTTTATAATCTCCAGATTATTTGATGATGCCAATACTGACTGTTTGCAGCGGACCCCCTGCTCAGGACAGCGGTCCACAGTGATAAGTAAAGTAGCTGCGTGCATCCTGGCTGAACTGATTTCAGATTAATCGTTGTAGGACCTGCGTCCACATATGTGGACGTCACATTTTGGGTTATTTAGACCAAAATACTCAATTTTGCTCTACAAGGGCCTGACATCCACTTACGAGGACATTATGCTGCTACTGTTCTATCAAAATTTTAAACGCATATCCTCGTATGTGGCTCCTTTTCTCTTAGAAACAAAAATCAGGTGGAAAAAAAAAATCAAATTTGTTTTTATATTCATCGGGTCCCAATCAGCCTAAATATCAAAGAGAAATTAAAAATGCTGCTGTGGAAGAGTTCGGGTCTTAGGAGGTTAAAGATGGACGTGTTTGACCTTTCCTGGCCGTCTCGCCGCCAGCCCTCGATTCCTCTCAGCTGAGTGAGCGGAGAACTGGAGCATGAAGACATCGATAGCTCAGAGCATGGCTGCATGGACGTACAGTAGAGGAAGAGGAGGGGGAGTAAGAGCAGGGGGGAGTCAAAGGAGGAGGCGGCGGCTGGTGAAGGGAAACAAAAGATGCTGTTTCATCTAGATTTTCACTTCACAGTTATAATTTTTCTGTAACATCCAAAGTTTGTGCAGATATGGAATTAAAACCATCTCAGACACGAGACCTCGCAGTGTAGCTACGCCCTCAGCGTGCGTGCTCTCGTTCTCTGACGGTTTTCCATTCAGTTACAGAGCTGAGTATGTTCTAGTATGTTTGTCTCGGCTGTCCATTAATCACATCCGTCTGGATTCACAGAGGCGCTCAGCACCTGTTTGTAGCTGCAGATATCTTTTCTGATCGTTTCACTGATTGTTGGAGCTTCAGAAGATAAACGCTGGATGCTGATTCCCAGCAGCTCTGTTTTCTGGCTCATCTTCTGTGAACTGCATTAGTGAAAGTGACTCATAAGCACAGTACAGTCAGTCTCGGGCTCAGATCACCCCGGTATCCTTCATGGATACGCTCTGTCGATAAGAAAGCCGTCAAGGTCAGGACACGTAAGCAGCACTCGGGCTTCTCTGCAGATTTCAGATCCAGACTCGGAGTTTAATGGAGAGCTGCTCAGATCATTTCCAGCTCTGTGTTCGTATCCTGGGCCTCCAGAAACAGCTTTGCATCACTGACACTTTTAAAACTTCCTTTCATGCAAAGTCTGTTTTCTATATAAATGAATGAAGGTAACTGCCGGTCCATGATTCACTGGCTTCAGCTCCAACACGAGCAGCTCAGATTCACCGATGATGGCAGACACCTCAGCACTCAAACGTCGTCTTTGGGGGGAAAAGCTGCACGTTTGGTACGGAGCCCACAGGAAGCTGCAGCTGAAATGGTGCAAAGTTCCGACTGGTTTGCAGTGAATTAAGTTACGTAAACTGGAACAATGGAGCAAACGTGGAGCTGCCTGTAATCCAGCCTCAGAGGGAGTGCTGTATTTCTCGAAGCCCACTTTTAACTGTGCATTAGTCCACTTGTGCTCTGCTAACACTACGTGTGGGAATTTGAAGGATACGGGCGTCTGTAGTTTTTGGTGCTGAGAATGGTTTTTATCTTTGCTCTTGTGAGGTTTGCTGCTGTAATCAGAGTTCACTCGTTTCTTATCCAAACGAACAAACAGCGAGTTGACTTTACACCTGGATTTTCATTCATTAATTCAAATGGACTCTGTGGCTCACAGCCAAACAGCCGAGGCCTTATCCACACCGCTCACACTCTGAGCTGACTTATCCTCCGTGTGTTTGCTTCTCTTATCTTAAACACACTTGTTCATCCGGCTTAAATCTCTCCTGTAAGTCATCCAGCAGCCTGACACCAAACTGGATTATGTGTGAGGCTTTAAAGACCCACGCAGAGAGGTCGGGGAACACCAGCGAGCGCTGACGCGGCAGGTCGTTGGTGCAGTGCACGAGAGGAGGTGAGGGAACCGACTGGACTTTCCTCGTCACGGCTCACATGCAGACCGTGTTTGTTCAGCATGTACCACTTCAGATAGGCTGCACGGTGTCTTTATCTTGTGTGTTCAGTTATCTAACATGTGTCCTGGACTGTGGACAGTGACCACGATGTAAAACTACTACAGCTGTGTTTTTGATTGATAAGCACTCGTTTTGATCCGTTCGGACACAAAGGTTATTGCTGAATGGGAACTAATGGTTGAGAGAATCATCAGTCATAAATCAGAGGTTCAGGAACCACTGTGAAACACTGTGATAAAGGGCCCGTGTTTCATTTCCAGCCCCACGTTTTTGTTCCTGAACCCTATGAAGGTAGCTTTGCATGATTCACAGTTGGAAATAAGCCTTTTTCCTCTCATGCTGGACCTTGCTGCACTCAGTTGTGTCTGAAAACCGCACTTCCCTGTTATCCAACTTTCTTCTGACAGACTTTTCTTTGTAAACTTGAGATATGAACATCAGGTGGGCGGAGCTTGTGAGTGATCCCCTCTCTGAGGTCACACGGAGTCAACAATAGAACAAGCAGTGCACAGTTGTGTGTTTTGAGTAGTGTGCAGTCTGAGCATAAACAGCTCACTGTTTGAAACTCTGGCATGTTTAATATGAATGTTTGTACAGGAACCATGAAGTGTTCGGAGCATCAGTGCCAGCACAACACTGTCAAACATTCTGTGGGTCGGGATTGTTGCTCAGCTCAGTTTCAACTTGAAGAGAATCCAAATTAACAAGAGGCCCAGTGATGGAGAGATGCTGATAAATAACACAGGATGAAGAGAGAGAGACACAGTTTGCAGACACAGACGAGAGCGAGGAGAGAGGATCTCATTATGATTCTGCCCTGACCTCGTTCATCAGTCTTCATTCCTCCTGTGTGTCCTTGGTATCGCAGCAGTGCTTCTGCTGCAGTACAGCTGCACTCAGTCCTGCTCGCAGCACTTCAGAGGACTTTACACCAGCTTACATTCAATGCTTCAAGTCGTGGATTTGTCCTTTGTCCACCAAAGAGAAGTCGAGTCCCCACAAAGTGACTGACAGTTTTATGTCCCCACAACATTGGTAATACAAACGTACACACGCACACAGGAGGACAGTACTGCTGCAGGCTTTGTGACATCATCATGACTGGAGTTTTTGAGGACGTGGCTACGTGTCAGTCAATGTGACACAAGTGTAGAAAAACTCCCACCTGAACAGTTAATCGGTCTTCATCCCTAATCTCACCAGCCTGCAGCTGAAGCAGCACATGAATCATGTGACCTTAATCTGGACGTTAACCTTTTCACACTTATTTACCATCAGATGATGAAAACATCAGCGCTGCCCTGGTTACCTTTTTTAGCTCCACAGTAATAGTCCAAGCTTTGCCTTTGTGAGCACAACTCAACTACCTCGCAAGCTAACGGAAGCCATGGTTACCATTGTTTACACCCCCATGCTAACGTTAGCGCAGCACTCAACCAGCAAACAGCAGCGAGGGCACCCTTAGAGGAGCTCCTGGTGGGTGGACACCACACTGATCCACCAGGCGACCTCATGTGCCACCTTTCCATCACTCGTGACCATGACACACTTAAACTTCCCCCACAGAAATTCATCCTCAAAGCAGAAGCAGTAAAGCGAACCTGCTGCTGGAAAAAGTGGATTTAGTATTATATTTACATTGATGATGATGAGAGCGTTGGAAAGTCTGCCTCACAGCGGCGCTGTGCACAGAGTCTTCTACCTGAATTATTCATAAACCTTTATTCTGTGGATAAAATAAGAGTGTCTCATAAATGCAGTACTATACAGGTGAAGTGAACGGATACACGATGGTGCCTCACTGAGGCGCTTTGCTCTCTGGCCACAGTGACGGTGACGTCCAGCTGTGCCCGAGTTCATCGTTCTTTACCAGCTGTGAGTGTTTGATGGGAAGCTGTGAGTCAGCTTTCTGCAGCATCTCTTTCTTCACATCAGTGACAGCAAACATGTTCTCAGTTTAGAGGTGAGACTTGATGCTGAATAATGTTGTTACTGTGAGGGAAGCACGTGGCCGCGCGGCCTAAAGCGCGGCGAGCCTTCGGGCCGTGCAGATGATCCAGCAGCTGGCCGCTGAAGTCACAAGCTCTTCGGCGGTCTCGCCTTACCTACCTCGCTCCTCCATAAGCACATCAGCTGTTTGATTTCAGGCCTCCAGAAAAGCTCGTGATGCTCAGTCGAGTTGAGGGCGAGCTCGGAGGGACGGTTCTGGTTTTAGCATCAGCGCAACGTGAGAGGGAGGCTTCGCTCCGACGCCAGAGTAACTGGCTGTAAATGACTCGTCGGTCTGTAATCTGTGCAACGTGTCTCGCGAAGGAGATCAAGTCATTTCCTTGTGACAGTGTGCAAAGTGACTTTGATGCGTCTTTATGTATCCCAGTAAAAAGTGCCATTGAAGGCCAAGAGGGCAAATCTAACAGCTCAGAGCTATAAGGATATTTGAGAGTGATTATAATGCACACTAATGTAGAGTCAGTGATACTTATAAACTGGTGGATCAGGAGTGTTCGGAGGTCTGACCAACACCAGCATGTGATGGAGGCTGTGTGGGCTCAGGAACACAGGTGTGTGGGTCCTGACAGAGTGAAGAGAATCGTCTCCTTCCAAAGAACAAAGTTATAAAATCAGAAGTTTTCATGCATTTTAAAGAGTAATTTAGCTGCTGCTGCTTCTTTAATTTGATCAACACATTTGTGATGATGTTTTATTTACGTTTTATTTTCTTGTCTAGTAGTACACAGTCACCCTGACCTTTATTTTGAAAGTTCAGTCATTTGTAACCATGTGATCCGTGGTTCGCCTGCCTGCTGCCTCTCGTCCCACGCTCAGCTGATCCAGAGCCTGCAGCAGAGTTCAGCCACTTTTAAACTTTTTCATCTATATAAATGATTTGTTTGATTATTTGAGCTCTGCAACAGCAGCTGCTGTCTGTGTTTGCAGCATTTAAAACCGTGACGTTCCTGAGCTCTGAGTGCTGACTCCGTGTTTGCTCTGCATTCCTTTCCAGTTGAAACGAGAGTCTCCTAAACTTAATTAAGATGCAGGAACCAGTGAGGCTACACCCTGTGGTCACGTCTGTGTCTGTGGGAATTACTCACATGCACTCGTGTGTGTGTGTTGACACATTTGAGTTATGTGTACTGAACTCTTGTCGCTGTGGTTTTATGAACTTCTGCAACCAGATACACAAACCTGCGACCTGCTGCTGCAAGACTTAATGCAGCAGCAGGTCGCAGGTTTGTGTCCCTGCAGCTTCCCGGCCTCTGGATTTGCATGCAGTCTTACCTGTGTGTGTGTGTGTGTGTGTGTGATGGGTGTGGCATACCATTAATGTGTGTCTGTGTGCAGGAACAGCAGACTGTTTTTATTAGGGGCGGAGTGCATTTAAGCATTATCTCCACGCCAGCCCAAACACACGCACACACACACGCACACACACACACATGAGCCGGCGGCGCTGAAGCTGCAGAGCGATCAGCTGCCACATGTTTCAGCTGTTAATCACTGGCAGGAGTCAGAGCTGCTCCTCTCCGGATTTTTCCGCTCCCTCAGGGCTGTAATTTAGTTTCTGTGCAGACGCCGCAGCTCGGCTCTCTGCAGGAGGGCGGGGCCTGTCGGCTTCACACCTTCATTATATTTCATCGGGGTAGCTGACGTCATTGGTGCTGAGAAACTTCTGGAAATTTGCAGCATGCATCATCACCAAAATGAATGAAACTGTTGTCTTTGTTCAGCAGGTTCAGTCTGGGCTCAGCTGTGGATGCTGACTGGGATTTAAAACCTGCCAACATGTTTGTTAGCAAGCAAACTTCAGCAAACTCTTAAACTTAGCTGGTTTATTGTTCTACCCACGTCAAGGACTAATCCCAAAGTGTAGGCCGGGGACCCCTGATGGGCCGAGAAGGTACTGCAGGTGACCGACAGTAATAACAGTTTGTTATGGCCTCAAAACATGAATGAAAACACAACAAGGAGTTGTTCATTTAAACAGTCCTGCAGCACTAACACGTATCTACAGTTAAATCCATTTTTCACTTTGTTTGAAAAAAACACACAATAGCTTTTATTTATAATACAGCGAGCCTCGCAGGTGGAAACATATTAAAAAATAAGGATCACAAACTGAGCTCTGCAGATTTCAGAAACTGAATTGTTTGCAAAAAACAAGTTTTGGACGCTGGTTTATCTTCACGCTGTCAGTGCACGACACACGTGCAGCTCTGTGTTTCTGCACGCGCATCACAGATGGTGTCATGTCAAGCTAACAATGCTAATGCTATAAAAGCAGCCTATCACGTAGCTGCTGTGGAGCAGAGCGACCAGCAGAAACTCAGACGACCACTTTCAGCGACTGTTTCTGGAGAGTCAGAGGGAACGGTTGGTGTTATGAATACCAACATATCTGTGGGCTCAGCGGGGGCCAGGAGGGGGGGCGGGAAGGCTAAAAATACACGTTTGGAATAAACATGCGTCCATCTCACCTCCATCAGGACTGAACCCACATCGAGGCTCGGAGGCTTCTTCCTGTAACGTTGCCGTTCAAACCTGCAGTCTGTAATCAGGGTGTCTGAAAGCTCTGCTGTGCCACAGCACCGCGTGAGAGTTACCCATCTATCCACCCAGTCATCATCCACGTATTTGTTATTGATCTTATTTCTTACTGTGTAATCTTTTACTTTTTTAAATCTTTGTACAGCACTTTGGCCAACATTTTGTTGTTATTAAATGTGCTTTATGAATAAAGTTCCACAGCACAGCTCCACAGTGTCACTCGAGCCTGTAAAGTTCAATCCCTGAACCTTCTGTAGTGATTCTTCCTCAGAAACTTTCTTTAAACCAGGAGAAAAGTTTGCTCTTAATGGGAAACTGAATATGGTGACCTCATGGAGGCGGGCTTTCCTTTACCATCAGAGGGATCATGTGATCACCCACTGTGGGCTGCCAGGCTTTTTTTATATCTCACCAAAGTGTCCCAGGCTGCTGCAGCTTTGTCCTGATCCTGCAGCTCTGCTCAGTGAGGAGCGCCTGCAGACGCTGCGCTGAGAGCTGCTTTGTTGTGCTTCAGAGAAACCGCAGCAAACGGGCGTTTGAAAGGTTTTCCAGTAAAGGTCCTTCGTAGCTCTACATGGAAGCGTTCTCTGAACTGGTTCTTGCTTTGCGTGATAACAAAGCTCCACCTGCAGCCTGTCGGTCTGCACTGAAACACAAGTGTCACACAGACTAAGCTGCAAAGTGCACGTGAAGCTAACCGAGGGAACCTCGCAGGACTCGTTTGACTCCACATGTCCAAACTTTGCTGCTGAAATTTGTCTTTTTTGTTTTTCTTTGGAAAACAATTTAAAACATTTTTTAATTTAATCAAATTTCATCACTGAGAGTTTTAGAAGAATAGTTTTCAGAACAGTTGACCTTTCTGAGGTCGTGACCTTTAACATCATCTTTTCCTGTCTTCTGTCCAGATCCTCTGACTCTGTGTCTCCATGGTGAAGTGGGCGGGGTTTGATGTCAGCCCCTCATCTCGTCGACCCTCCCGCCATGCCCACCATGGTCTCTAGGTTGCCCAAGTTTGGTTCTCGGCCCAGATCTCAGACGGCTCCCGCCGCCACCGCCGCTGTCAGCACCAGCGCTGCTGCTGCTGCCAGCGCCGGCACCCGCCTCACCAACGGGTTCTACCACCACCCTGGACCATCAGGGGGCAACGGCGCCCTAACGGCGCCCCCGTCCTCGGCTAAACAGAATGGATTTATCCGAGTGCCGAGTTCGATTTCTGTGAAATTGAGGAGAGAAAATGGATTGATGGTGGACGGCGGCGGTGATGGGGAGAGGGCGTGGAGCCGGGGGAAGGGCGGGTGGAATCGCAGCAGCGTCCAGCAGTTTTACTCCCAGCGTGACGCCAAAAAAGCAGCCTCTGTGGAAAAGGGGCGTGGCTTTGGCCTGCCTGTGCCATCATCATCATCGCCGTCTCCACAGTCCAGCCCCAGCACGCCTCCTGCTTCCAAAATCAGATCCAACAAACTGAGTCCATCAGGGCCGACCAACGGCGCCAAACACGCCCTGAACGGCGTTTCGGGGCCCAAACCGCGGCCCGGACCCAGCAGCTCTCTGAGACGGCCTCAGAGTTTCCTCTCTCGTGCCGGCGGTTCTGGTCCTGGATCTCGAGCTGGTTCCCCGTTCCAGAAGAAGACTCCAGCCAACCGCTCGTACTCCAGCGACAGCCTCGGCTCCGCTGTCTCCGTCCGGCTCACTGAAGACGATCGCTTTCGCTCACGGAGCCTCACCCAGGTCCGACGGCAGCCCTCCCCCACCCTCACTCCTTCCTCCGCCTCCTCCTCGTCCCTCCCTCAGTCCCCCTCCACCAGCAGGGCTCCACCTAAAGGCAGCCTGCTGAAACCACCTGTTAGCAGCCAGGCAGGTAGAGGCGGAGCCAGTGTTGGTTCTGCTGCTTCAGCGAGGTCGGGGGTCCCCTCCCTCCTGCCTCCATCTGCCTTAAAGAAACCTCTCCTACCCAGCCTGAGCCCCACCTCCAGGCCCAGTGGCATCAGCTACAAGATGTCACGCCCAACACTCATCAAGCAGTCCCGCCCACTGCGAGCGACGACGGCCAATCAGTGTGTAGACGACCAAGGACTGAGCAGACGGAAGGACTCTGTAGAGACGCCTTCGACGACAGAAAACAGCCCAGGTTCAGCTTTTAACTCTTTATTTTACCCACAGCTTTTTATTTTTGTCTGTTTGTAGTTTCTCTCTAACAGCTGCTCGTCCTCCTCCAGAAAACACTCCAGAGGCTCCGGACGCAGAGGAGCTGCCGGCAGAGCCTGCATCCCAGGCAGAGGTGTCGATTTTAGGGGAGACGCTGGAGGACATGTCCCTGTCTTCCACCTCCTCTCTGGATAGAAACGACACCAGTCAGGAGTACATGGACGACTTTGACAACCTCGGTGAGATCAGATTTCTTATTTTATATAGATGTCAGTAAATTAGAATAATATCCGACTTCACGGCGACGCTTGTCTGCTGTTTGCAGGAAACGGAGGCGTCGGCATCCTGCTGCTCTCCTCCAAAAACGAGGAAGACGACTCCGGGCTCGACCAATCGTGCGCCAGGTTTGATGACGACAAGGTGGTCGCTAATTGTGTCACCAAGGCGACCAGGCTGTGTTTTCTGGATGATGGTATCGACTGGAGCAGCGTGAGACTCACAGGTGAGTTTTATGAGGAGCAGGAGGGAGGAGAAAAAGTGTCGAGACGACTGCTTAAAAAAAAAATCCTGCTTGTGTTCAGGTGAACGAGGAGACCATCAGCTGACCCGACTCTCCCGCCGGAGACGGTCCAGTCAGCCGGACTACCACGAGCAGGTAGCGCCATTAAACCCATACAAAGAACTTTCTATCCACCAATCAGAAGGAGCTATCAGTGCCCACAGCAGCAGCTCTCTTTATAAAACCACAGTCTGCCAACCTATCGGCTAATGCTGTGGCTTAGCCTGTGCTAGCGGCCATATTCCTTGTAGTTTTGGGCCAACACTTCCTGTTACATTTGCCAGATTTTGTTTTTTAATTAGAGAAATCAATAAAAGCCAGTAGGCTGCTTCATTTGTATGAAAAAATAGAGTCTAACAGCACAAACACAGTCCGGAGGTCCAGTTCAGGGACTCCAGTTAGCTGAGGTGAAGCTAGCAGACAGCTAGCAGCTACAGCCGCCTGTGTCACCATTCACCTGTCAGTCAAAGAGGCCACACCCCCTAATAATGCAGACTTTAAGCCTTAAAACAGTTTAAAAAGGTGAGTTGTGAAAACAGTTGATATGAAGAGTTTCTGTATGAGGCCGTCAGCATGTTTCTTTCTGCTGTAGAGCTTTAACACTGAGTCAGCCTCTAGTGGACATTAGAGGAACTGCAGGCTTTGATATCAGCACAGGAGGATGCTGCTTGGCCTCACCCTGCCTTCAGCCTCACCTCATAGACCCACTTCAGATATTTAGCCTCTTGAATTGTCACAGTTTCCTCCATTTGTCAAACCTTAAACCCATTTCCAGAAACATGACATAATCTTTGAGTCATACTTTGACCTGACTCACAGCTCAGCTGCAGCAGGTGAAAGCAGCCCCACACGTGGACAGTTAACAGGCAGGGTGTAGACGTGGTTTCTGTCCCTGAAAGCCGGGCGAGGCAGGACGCTGTTGGGAAAGACAGAGGAGGACGTCTGTCCTGCTCTCATCTGCAGTCATGAACGTTTAATAAAAGCTGAAAAACTCCACGTGGTCTGAATCAAACATGTCCGTCCCCTCTGCAGGGCGGCTCGTCCCTGGACCTGTCCCCCTCCGACAGCTGCGGGTCCGGGGGCACCTACATGTGGGACGAGGAGGGTCTGGAGCCCCTGGGGGGCGTCGCCACAACCGCGTCCATTCACACCAGCAGCAACACCACCCACCACATCGGGAGCTTCGACTCCGACCTCAACAGCATCGTAAGGACAAACCTGCAGCTCACACACATTTGCCCCCAACCTTCCTCCAGGCTGGTTTGTAGTTTGGATGATTTCGTGGCAGCGCAGCAGAGAAATGACAAAGAGGAGCGTTTAACATTCAGGAGGCGTCTGCTGTGCTGCTCCGCTGAGGTTTGCTTCCACAGAGACGGCACAATGGAGACGCTTCATCGTGATGGAGTCACGTGTCAGATTAGCACAAAGTTTTTAAAGTCTGAGCTCGAGGCCTCTCAGGGGGAGCTCAAAAAACAGCTTCACTCAGACTGATCTTGTGTTTTGATTTCATTGATTTGAAATGTCCAAAGTTTAGTCAGAGTTCATGTTTAACCCACAGTTTCATTTATCAAACTGAAAATCAGACATTTTAATCTCACGATGAACGCTGGTGTCACGTTTCAGCTCATCTAAGTCTGCAGGAAGTCCTCTGGCTCCCTCTTGTGTCCACTCTGTGAGTTACACTCACGGCCGATCAGATGTCCTGTTCTTCTTCTTGTTCTGCCCTTTCTTCATTTCTCTTCTATAATTTCTCTTTAGAAATTATAGAAGATTATATATATTTATATTATATATATTTACATCATGTTGTTGTTGTTCCTTTTATTCTTTGTACTCCTCTTTAGTCTCGTCCTCACTCCACCTTTCTTCTTCTTCTTCTTCTGATTCTTCTTCTACAGTTGAAGGGATGTTAAAGGTTCCCTCACTGTTTATACTCCCTTAAATCCAGCTGCGGTTTCTGTATTTGTGGTCAGGAGTTTATTTTTTTACTCCGCAGTGACACGTTCAGTGTTCAGCATCTCTCTCTCTTGACCTTCCTCATGCATCCTTTCTATTTTTGAACAATATCAGACATTTATTCAGTAAAGTTTGTCTCCAGCTTCCAGTGTCCACTGAAACTTTACAGACACTGATGTTCATGAGATGATGAGAGAAGCTGGAAGCTCCCATTCTTCTCACGGTTTTCCAGTTTTAAGAGCATCTCTGCTAAAGTCCGACTGGTTTATCGGTATTATGGACCGTAATGGTTACAGATGTATGTGTCGGTGTCAGCTTGTATAACAGCCAATAAATGAAACCTTATAACGTGGATAAAAACACCGTTCGACCATGTTATCAGTGCGGATGTTGCATAATTTATCCACCAGAGGGCACTCTGCAACCTCCCTGATGAAAACACAACAACCAGCTGAAATAAATAAATAAATAAACTGGCACAGGAAACAGGAAGTCAGTTTAAACATCCTGTATCTGTGCGGCTTAAACGCCACCCGGCCATTCTGCTTGTTGCAGGTTAATAAATCGCACTTCGTTAGCATCAGTGTTTACTGGGAGCTACAGCTGCCATAAACGACTAATGTTTCTGTCTTCTTATCAGACATGAAGTGAGCATCTGGGTGGTGTTACACAAAGCTGAAGGCTAACAGTCAAAGGGATTCAGATGTGTTAAACTGCTTCGAGCCGTGGCTTCATGTACGCTCTGTCCTGTTGAGTAAAGTTAATCTCCATCCTGAATGATGCTGAGAGGCTGTTAATGAGCTCCCGTCTCAATGTGCCCTCTGCGTTAATGAGCTGTGGGCCCAACGAGTGATTGATCGCAGTGAGCTGAGGGTCTTAATGATGTGAGGACATTAACGAGCTCTGGACTGATGGCTCAAGCCTTTCTCGTCTTTAAGCTTTAACCTGATTGTCTTCTGTTTGTTGGTAGATGTGAAACTGAAATTATCATTAGAAATGTTTGACCCGACCACCAGGGGTCAGTGTTGCCTCAGGGGAAAGCTTTGCTCTATTTGTTTTAACAGACGGGTCAGGACAACGACGAGGTTTCTGTGTTTTCATCAGAGCGAGGACAGAAAAAGAGGAGGAGTAACGATGATCACAGGGGGGCGTGGCACGAGGAGAGTTTAAGAAATGTTATGAAACAAAACTAAAAATTTTTAACTCTCCAAAAGTTGATTCTGTTCATCCGGATGTAGCATTTTTTTTTTTTTTTGACTGTTCATTAATGCAAATGTTTAATCAATTAGTCACGTGGCAACTGCTCTGTGCATTTAAGCTTTTATGGTGAAATTCTCCCCTCTTTATTTATAAAGTTTTGCACATGTAATTTAACATATCAGGCCCAATACAGCAAGTATCAACCGATATAAAGACATATATCAAAACAAATTAGGCCATCGAAATTCGGATAATAACAATAAAACAGAAAAAACAAAAAAACAAAAACAAAAACAAAAAAAAGGAAGAAAAACAAAACAAAAACAACAAAAAGAACAAACAAAAAAAAAAAATAATGAACTCCCTCCCAAAACCATAACAGAAGGGAACCCTGTGGTACAAAAGTTTAGTCTATTGTAAGTGTTTTCAACGAGTTAAAGTAAGTGATAAAAGGCTGCCACATCTGTGAGAACTTATTAACATTTCCTCTGAGTCTAAATTTTATTTTCTCCATTTTTAAAAAGTATGTAGCGTTTTGTGGGGGAAACGTTTCATCATCATCCAGGTGACGTCTTCAGTCTCAGCTGACTGCAGGCTTCAATCTTATAAACAGGACATTTGCATGATGACTGAAACCAGCCCAGTGAAGCAACAATGGGCTGGGAGGGCAGTTCCTTCATCTTAATTATGCAAATTCTCATGACCATTGATCAACAACCACTGACCAAAGACCATGTTAACATTTTTAACCACTTTTTATTCCACAATAAAAGCCATAAACAGAATTGGCAGATAAGAAGTTGCTTCCTGTTTAGGCTGGATTAATACGGAAACGAGAGCAAGCCGAGAGCTCAGCAACGTGTTTCAGTTTTATGTTTTTATTACAACATGCTGACGTCGGCCTTTTGATGTCACTGTGATGTCAGAGGGCATCTTCTTCATGCTCTTCCTGTTTCCTCCTGTAGAGGGCAGTGCTCGTTATTACATCTTTAGGTTGAACCTTCTCATGATTTATTGATTATAAAATCAGTACATACTATAATGTTGTGTTGTGTTCTCCTGTCATGGACTCGGTTAGCGCTAAAGTAGCGTTTAATGACGTTACTTTAGCTTCTGTGCTCACAGCTCTATGAAATACCCTGAAGTCTAAATCAGTGATTTAGTTTCTTGTTGATACGTGTTTTTGTGAATGATGTGGGCAGAAGAATGAGAGAGAAGGAAAAGGAAGAGAAAAGAAGGGAAGAAGGGCAAGAGGAGGGAGGTGAAGTGACAGGATGGAAGTAGGAGAGGAAGAGGTGAAGATGACAAAGAGGAGCAAAGAGATGAGGGAGCAGGAGGAGATTAGGAGGCGGTGCGTTGATGTGGATGACTGCTCTCAGCCACCAGGGTGGGTGGGTGTGTGTGTGTGTGTGTGTGTGTGTGTGTGTGTGTGTGTGTGTGTGTGTGTGTGTGTGTGTGTGTGTGTGTGTGTGTGTGTGTGTGTGTGTGTGTGTGTGTGTGTGTGTGTGTGGCTGTGGCTGAGCACATGCAGGCAGATGCTTCTGCATGAAGCAGCCTCCGAACTCTTGCACAGACAGAAGAACTCAGAGCTGATCAGCAAGCACAAAAGACCTGCTGACGACGAGGGGACGGTCTGTGCCTTTTGTCAGCTGCTTCGTTAAATTGTTGTTGATTTTTTTTCTTTGGTCTTTGTGTTTCTTCGAGGTCGGCGGTCTGTGCAGCACGGCACTTTGTCTGATCACCTTGTGCAAAACTAGAATCAAATAGAGAATTATTCAATAAATGTTCTTTTTCCTCTAACACACAAATATCGAGATACTATCAAGTTTTCCGACCGCTGTCCTGGATGATAGAAGGATCATCTGCTGCTGTTTTCTGATGACGCTCGTTTATTTTTTCAGAATAACTTTAAAAACACGGTCAGCATGTGTCCTTCTGTAAATGAACGGAGCTCAAAGCTGATCCTTAACCTGTAGCCTGCAGATGTCCTGTGACATGTTACACAATACAAGGTAAAACCTACTGTTCAGGTTTAACTGATAGATATGATTGATTAGTTATAGATATTTATCCTCAGAGCTCTGACAGCAGTCAGACAGAGAACGTTTCTTTGTTTTAAAGTGATGCACCGTTTCTTCCTCATGGCTCTGCTAATAAAAGTTTTTATTAAATACATTTTAAAGCTGCATGAAACTCTTTAGTTTTGGAGCTGCGTGGATTTGTGAGTGGTCGTGTTGTTGTCGTTAACCAGCTGCAGTAACAGGTGACCCAATGATATGAAAGCCGCTCGCTCAGTGGGTCGTGCTTGTATCCGATTTTATCAGCTGATGTTCACACTAACAGCAAAATCTGCTGAGTTTAGGTTTGAGGAAAGGAAATCAGGGAAGCAGGGTCCAGATTTCCAAAAACGTGTTTTCTTTATTTACAAGATAAGAAAACGGAGACGTCTCGTTGTTCTGTCTTTATCTCCTTTTAATGTTTCTTTTCCAAAATAAAGGACAGGAAGCTGTAACTGTTCAGTCGGGATAGGTTTGGACCTAAACAACACTTCACTGAGTGGATACGTACTCTCATCTTTCCTGTGTGGTGCTCCGTGGAAAGGAGCATTTGTATTTCCAGCTCTGGATGCTCTCGTTCGCTGTCTGCACGCTGACGTTAGAAGTTCCTGAAACATTTTCTGCTCATTGAATTTAGCCCGGTGTGTTTTCTTGGAGTCGGCTTATTAAAGACCGCGTGTCTCTGTCGTACGCTGTCTTTCAGGACATCCTGAACAACCTGGACTCTTGCGATCTGGCTGATGATGATCTCATGCTGGACGCAGACTTCCCAGAGGATGGCTCTCTGCACAGCGGTACGTCTGAACATGTGCAGATATCACTGATACCTGTAAAGTGAAATGATGGATCCCAGTAAGGACGTAAAGTTAAATTTTATTCATACAGCGTTAAATCACATCAAAGGTCACCTCAAGGTGCTTTGTATTGTAAGGTAGACGCTACAATAATGCATCCAGAGAAAAACCCAACAATCATATGACCCCCTATGATCAGCACTTTGGTGACAGTGGGAAGGAAAAACTCCCTTTTAACAGGAAGAAACCTCCAGCAGAACCAGGCTCAGGGAGGGGCGGGGCCATCTGCTGTGATTGGTTGGGGTGAGAGAAGGAAGACAGGATAAAGACATGCTGTGGAAGAGAGACAGAGATTAATAACAGATATGATTCAATGCAGAGAGGTCTGTTAATACATAGTGAGTGAAGAAGAAACACCCAGTGCATCATGGGAATCCCCCAGCAGCCTACGTCTATTGCAGCATAACTAAGGGAGGATTCAGGGTCACCTGGTCCAGCCCTAACTATATGCTTTAGCAAAGAGGAAAGTTTGAAGCCTGATCTTGAAAGTAGAGATAGTGTCTGTCTCCTGAATCCAAACTGGAAGCTGGTTCCACAGAAGAGGGGCCTGAAAACTGAAGGCTCTGCCTCCCATTCTACTTTTAAATACTCTAGGAACAACAAGTAGGCCTGCAGAGCGAGAGCGAAGTGCTCTAATAGGGTGATATGGTACTACAAGGTCATTAAGATAAGATGGGGCCTGATTATTTAAGACCTTGTATGTGAGGAGCAGGATTTTGAATTCTGGATTTAACAGGAAGCCAAAACAGGAGAAATCTGCTCTCTCTTTCTAGTCCCTGTCAGGACTCTTGCTGCAGCATTTTGGATCAGCTGAAGGCTTTTCAGGGAGTTTTTAGGACATCCTGATAATAATGAATTACAGTCGTCCAGCCTGGAAGTAATAAATGCATGAACTAGTTTTTCAGCGTCACTCTGAGACAGGATATTTCTAACTTTAGAGATGTTGCACAAATGGAAGAAAGCAGTCTTACATATTTGTTTAATATGTGCGTTGAAGGACATGTCCTGGTCAAACATGACTCCAAGGTTCCTCACAGCGTTACTGGAGGCCAAGGTAATGCCATCCAGAGTAAGAATCTGGTTAGATACCATATTTCTAAGCTTTTCAGGGCCGAGTACAATAACCTCAGTTTGATCTGAATTAAGAAGCAGAAAGTTAGCGGCCATCCAGCTCTTTATGTCTTTAAGACATTCCTGCAGTTTAACTCATTGGTGTGTGTTATCTGGCTTCATGGACAGATAGAGCTGGGTGTCATCAGCATAGCAGTGTAAATGTATGCTATGTCTTCTAATGATGCTGCCTAAGGGAAGCATGTATAATGTAAACAGAATTGGTCCTAGCACTGAACCCTGTGGAACTCCATAATTAACCTCAGTGTGTGAAGAGGACTCGCCATTTACATGCACAAACTGGAGTCTGTTAGATAGATATGATACAAACCACTGCAGTGCAGTACCTGTAATACCTACAGCATGTTCTAATCGCTCTAATAGGATATTATGGTCGACAGTATCGAACGCTGCACTGAGGTCTAGCAGGACAAGCACAGAGATGAGTCCACTGTCAGAGGCCATAAGAAGATCATTTGTAACCTTCACTAAAGCTGTTTCTGTGCTGTGATGAGCTCTGAAACCTGACTGAAACTCTTCAAATAAACCTCTGCAGATGATCTGTTAGCTGTTTGACAACTACTCTTTCAAGGATGTTTGATATGAAAGGAAGGTTGGAGATTGGCCTATAATTAGCTAAGACTGCTGGGTCTAGAGATGCTTTTTGAGTAAAGGTTTAACATAGCTGACTATTAGAGATAGGTTGATCCTATTTAAGATCGAAGCATTAGTATAGCTAATAATAATAGCTGCTCTACTCTATGTTGGTACAGGGCATTGGAGATGATAACAGTGGGTGGATTATATTCTTAAACTTAGTTACAGCGCTTTCAGAAAGACATCTACTGTGATAAAGTCTACTCTCCACCGCTGTGTAATCAATTATTGTAAATGTAAATGTTATCAGGAAATGATCAGACAGGAGAGGGTTTTCAGGAAACACTGTTAAATGTTCAGTTTCTATGCCATATGTTAAAACAAGGTCTAGAGTGTGATTAAAGTGGTGGGTGGGTTCTTTTACAGTTTGAGAGAAACCAATCGAGTCTAATAACAGATTAAATGCCATGTTGAGGCTGTCATTTTTAGCATCTACATGGATGTTAAAATCACCCACAATAATTATTTTATCTGAGCTCAGAACTAAATCAGATATAAAGTCTGAGAAATCAGACAGAAACTCTGTGTAAGGCCCAGGTGGACGATAGATGATAACAAGTAAGACTGGTTTCTGAGTTTCACAGCTGGGGTGGACGAGGCTAAGCATCAGGCTTTCAAATGAATTAAAAGTCTGTTTGGGTCTTAGGTTGATTAATAGGCTGGTGTGAAAAATTGCTGTCACACCTCCCCCTCGGCCTGTGGGGCTGTGGTTTAGCCAAAATACAGCTTAGCCAAAAGATGCTAACAGCTGAGACAACAAAATCAGCTGAGACTGCAAAGTGAACTCAGATGTGTAGTTTAGACTTAGGGTTAGGGGGTTAGGGTTCACCAGTTTAACTGACTGAAGGTTTTCTCAGAGACCAGTTTGCTAACAGCTGCTGGACACTTGGGATCATCATGCTGGGGGCGGGGCTTAGTGCTGGCGTCATTTAAAAAGTATTGTAAAGGGAACCAGAGTGATGCAAGCTTTCAGGATGTCCTACAAAAACAATCATCCTCTGTTTGGAGTTAAATCCTTACTGGTTGTCATGGTGATCTGCACGTCGCGTCAGTGCGAGCAGCAGGATCTGTGCAGGGCTCAAAAGCTTCAGCGGTGACCACAGCGCCGCGTCTCCGGTCAGTGTTGACTCTTGTTTGATTTTTCGGCTGCAGACGGAGACGGGCTGTCCCACATGGCTCAGTGGAGGAAGAGGCAGCTCTGCTGGGGGACGCAGGACGTCCACAACGACAATGAAGGGTGAGTGGAGCTCGTTTGTCTATCAGCTCAATTTATTTGATTTTATGTAAGGTTTTTTTTTGTGTCTGTGTACCTCATTGTTTTTGATATTTGTAAATTCTGATTATTTTAGTCTTTTCTTTTAATTTCTCGTCATTTAAACACAACTTTTAGTGGATTTAATAGTTGTTTTAAATGGAAATGATGCCCTGGGGCACAAAAGATTTAACCCATAGAAGTACTGAGATTATTAGCATCAGCCTGATTATGTTGTTATTGTTGGTGAGAGAAAAGGACTGTCCACGCTGAGGGCTCGGGGTCAGAGCGGGTCATTTAGAGGTCGAGATCGATGTTGACTGTGGAAAATGTCACAGATTGAACAAATGGATTATCGCTTACAGCCGTTTGTGTGTCTAATAAATCGTCTCATTAGAAAACTGAGAAGCTCGGCCTGCTCGGTGCACACCTGGAGCAAGCTAAAGTGTGCTGCAGAGAGATGCTCTACACCAGGCCGCCGGCCACTTCTGGCACCGTCATCTCATTGGAGGCCACTTTAGTGTCCAAGTAGTACAAAAAAACACCATTAATATTTCCTAAAATGTAGTGTTTGGTTTTTTATTTAATTCTCTTTCTGGTCAGACACGTGGCAGCACTTTTGCTACAATTATGTTTGTATTTAACAAAATAAAAATGCAGGTATAAGCGTACACATGAGTTTTTGACTGCAAGTGAAAATAGTTTTCTTTCCAAATAAATCTGTCGCTGAACTAACACAGCCCTCAGCATGTTTGCACTCTCGTTACCTCGGCCAGGTCGCGGTAAGGAAACTCTGGCTAATACTTTGGGTTCGTGTCGGGCTCGTAGCCGGGAACTAGCTTTACTGTCTGGGTCAGCTTTGCTAGCGAGAGACAGAGAGAGGCGTTGAAAGGCTGCTCCAGCAGAACTTTGTTTCGGAGGAAAACACGAACACAGTGTAGAGTCGAGTCTTAACAGCTTACTTACAGCTGGGCTCGTCAGGCTCTCTGTTTGGCTGCATGTTATTATTATATTTACATGCTTCCAGCTCCCGTTTCTGCTCGGTGACAGCTCGTACTTTTCAATGTTCCTTTTTCTCCCTCACGCTCACACACGCAGCGGGAGGGGCGGTCCCACATGTTCTCCCTGCAGCACGGACTACACCACCCATGAGGCTACAGTCTTAAAGGGCCATGCCTGTAACACTCTGCTGTCGTATTAAATCATTTTTCGTGGAATAGTTTTTAAAAAGTATTTCTTCACATCTATATGCGGGCTGCAAGTAGAGGTGACGTGGGCCGCAAATGGCCGCGAGTTTGAGACCCCTGCTCTACACTGTTCATACAGCCATGATGGGACAAACTGTGTCTGCTGTCGTGTTCTGACGATCATCACTAAACCTCGTGCATCATTTGTCTTTCTCCTCTAGCCTCAGCAATTTTCAGAGCTACAAGCTCACCGAGGATCCTGGGAATAAGAGGACGGACTCAAACAGGGACGGCGAGCTCGTCCTGGACCTCTGTCCTCCTACGAGGTGATTCAGCACATCCTCAGTTTCTGTCCTCAAACCTCAAAGTTCCCGTCTGTAGCTTCAGCAGCATGTTTTCTTAGTTATCTGATGATGAACCTGGCCTCATGTAGCATGTCCTGAGGCGGGGCCTGAGCTAGCCCTGAAACGTGATTGGCTCTCTCGTGTATCCTCTGCCTAAAATGAAATGTGTGAAAAAGTGTTTTTTGCATGTGTAAACTTCTGAGGTGCGTTCAGAGTTCAGCATAGGCTCTGATATTTGTGGGCTGTGACCTCTGACCTCCCCCCTCCCCTTAGCTCCACCTCCCCGTCTCCTGGTACTCCCAGTCTGGGTCTGGATGTGGAGGAGCTGGCTGAAGACTGCTCGGCTGTCAGGTGTCAGCTGGAGTACCTGCAGAGGTTACTGCTGCAGGTGAGCTGTGGGCTGGTGTACTGGTCCAGCTTTCATCTGTAACATCGACTTGTTTACTGTTTGTTGTTGTTGTTGCTGCGTTTGTGATCAGGAGGACGACGGCGATGACGACACTCTGACCACAGACACTCTGAGTCCTGAGGCCAACGACTCTTCGTGTAGCTCCGACTCACAGGTCGGCGCCTTTCAGGCTTCTTCTATCGTCTCTTATGTTTTCCTGCATTTCCCAGAATGCCTCTGCTCAGCCGCCACCTGTGTGTGTGTGTGTGTGTGTGTGTGCGCGTGCATGCAGATCCAGGCTCTCCTGCAGGAGGTGCAGCAGCTCAGAGAGGAGCTGCGGAGCCGTGACCGAACCATCGCACAGCTCACCCAGCAGCTGGTGGGTGTCCCGCCCTCTTCCTGCCTGAGCCAATCCAAACTCGTTATTTCCATCAGTGGTTAGCGGCTGAGAACTGTCCCGACCAAAGGGTTTACATTTTATTCACTTTTATTTCATTTATCCTTTTAAAAACAATAATAATAATAATTAATATTATGATAATAAAACATGCTTTAATTAAGTTAAAATGACATTAAATGTCGTCTGTTTGGGCAAATTAATGAAAATTAAAAATATATTTGATGCGAGAGGCTCTGACTGCAACGGTACTAAAGCATCTTAATAAACATCCATGACCGTACACGGCTGTCACACCACTGAGTGCTCAGCATTAAAGAGCAGCTGGAGACTTTGTTTCAGTTTATTAGTCATAATGTATCAAACAAAAGCTTTTAGGTTTAAGTCTTTCTAAGCTCTGATGTTTCTGTTCGTCAGGTTTGAGCGATTAACTGAATGTTTCTTGTTATGAAATCATCAAACTTTGACATGATCGATGAATCTGTGTTGATCAGTGTGACTGATGTGGGACGATCGAAGATGTCCAAGTATTCATAAGGGGTGTGTGTGTGTGTGTGTGTGTGTGTGTGTGTGTGTGTGTGTGTGTGTGTGTAGACTGTTCCCATGGTGACCACCAGGTGTCGCTGCCATGAGATGACGGCAAAGACGGATCAACAAACGCAGACGAGTGTGACGGAGAGAGAGAGCACGGGCTGGACGCTGTGGAGAGAGCGCACGGTGAGCGTGCACACAGACACACACAGACACACACACACAGACACACAGACACACAGACACACACACACAGACACACAGACACACACACACACACACACAGACACACAGACACACACACACACAGACACACAGACACAGACACACACAGACACAGACACACACAGACACAGACACACACACACACAGACACACAGACACAGACACACACAGACACAGACACACAGACACACACACACACACACACACACAGACACACACAGACAGACACACACAGACAGACACACACAGACACACAGACACACACACACAGACACACAGACACAGACACACAGACACAGACACACACACACACAGACACACAGACAGACACACACAGACACACACACACAGACACAGACACAGACAGACACACACACAGACACACAGACACACACACAGACACACACAGACACAGACACACAGACACAGACACAGACAGACACACACACAGACACACAGACACACACACAGACACACACAGACACAGACACACAGACACAGACACACACAGACAGACACACACACAGACAGACACACACACACACACACAGACAGACACAGACAGACACACACACAGACAGACACAGACAGACACAGACACACACACAGACACACACACACAGACAGACACACACACACAGACACACACACAGACAGACACACACAGACAGACACAGCCACACACAGACACACACACACAGACACACACAGACACAGACAGACACAGCCACACACAGACACACACAGAGACACACACACACACACACAGACACAGACACACACAGACAGACAGACAGACACACACACAGACACACACAGACACACACACACAGACACACACACAGACACACACAGACACACACACACAGACACACACAGACAGACACACACACAGACACACAGACAGACAGACAGACAGACAGACACACACACACAGCCTGTGTCTGTCTGAGAGCTGATAGGTCTAAACAAAGACAGAAACAAGCAGCTGTTCGGTCACATCCAGCTGTCACAGCTCTGGGCGTCTCTGCTCGTGTGAGCCGGGCTCAGACAGGAAAAGGTTGAAGGCATTAAAAAACCTTCTCCTGGTGCAGGTGAAGGTTTTGTGTTTCTTGGCTCTGATTGGTCATCTTCAGAGATCCCGCTTCCTGTAAAACGTTTGTTATGGAGGCCCCTCCTCTCTCTCCTCTGTCTTTCTGCTCTGTGGTATGCAGACACGTGATGAACTGTTGTCCTTCCAGTCCTGCTTTTGTCTGTCTCTCTCCGTCTTCTTGTCTTAATGTTGTAAATCAGCTTCCGTCCCTGCTCTCTCCGTCTCCTCTCCGTCTCCTCAGGCTTTTCCTCCTGTTCCTTTCCTCTCTCCGCCCTGGCAGTATCAGCGCTCCAGGCCTTACAGGGGGAGGCCCAGGCCCAGCATCCCCTCCCACCTCGCGAGAAAACGTGAGTCACACCTCACCCTAACCTGCTGCTCCTCTTCCTCCCCATCATCATCCCCTTCTCTCGCTCCTCGGACTGAGATGTTTTTGTGTTTTGGTCCATTTTTCTGTCGACGCTTCAAACACATCTGTAGAAAAGTGTGTTTATGTTTCAACGACGTGAAAAGAGTCTGCAGAGTGAGCTCAGTCACGCTGAAGTGCTGCTCAAAGGGGCTCATATGATTGTTGGCTACTCTGTATGTATGATTGTAGGGTCGACCTTACAGTATAAAGCGCCTTGAGGCGACTGTTGTTGTGATTTAGTGCTGTGTAAATAAAACTGAATTGAACTGAATATAAATGCATTGCACAGAACGACAGCGTGCAGAGGAAGCAAGTGAAAGGTTTCAGAGTTGTGACTGAATACCACAGAACGAGCGATTGGTGAGTTAGTTGTCCGAGTCAGGAGTTGTCGTCTGAAATATGGCCGTCATTAGGACCCTGCACAGGAACGAGCCGAGAGGTCGGAGAGCAGGAAAAGCCAAGGAACGCCGCCCCCCCAGCGTGCGTGACAACCTGTAAAAACTTTAGCCAGACAAAATCTGCAGTGGTGACAGAAAAGCTCAGACTGTCTCTATTCTCAGTTTAAAGTCTGAGATTTCAAAGTTGAAGCCAGCGGGTTTGATTTTACGTTTCTCTTCAGTTTATTTCACTTTTAACTGCAGAACGAATCAAATTTAGTCAGTAGACGGTTTGTGCTGTGAGGCGTTCAGGGATCCAGGATTTTTCAGCTCTTACAGCTGCAGCACTGCCGAATGAAAGGAGGATGCAGATCTGCACACGCTAACCTCCAAAGCTGTTTAAAGCTCCAGCGTTCAGAGTTAACCAAAGAGGTGAAAGGTCAGAGGTCGAGGCAGGAAGTTTTAATGGACGCGTGGAGACTCGGTGGCACAAAATGACTCGAATATGATTCTGAGAATTAGTCTGAGCTGAGATAAGACACCACTGAATCCAGACGCTCAAATTAGAAGTTTCTGGTTTAAGTTATTCATGAGGATGAACGTCAGTGGAGCCACTTCAGAGCGGAGCAGACCGAGTTCAGGCAGGAGTTTAATCCGCCGACTTCACCCCAGCATCGTGTTTACCTCCTGCCTCCCTCAGCCTCGCTCTGGTTTTTTTCACTCCTTCCTGATGAGTTTGTTCTTCCTCGTTTGTCACCTTCAGCCGCTCCGTGTATCTCCTCAGAAATCTGTCACTGACTGTTTGTCATTTCTCTCCTAACTCTGCTCCTCTTCTCTGTTTTTTCTCCTCTGCGCCTTCGTCCAGGAGTGGAAAATCTAGTGCTTTACTTCAGTGACACAGCGTGGTACGGTAGCAACTTTTTAATCTTCCTCACTTCATCCTCCTCCTTCTTCTTCTCTTCTTCCGTCACATAAAGCGAGCTGTTCTGTTTGTACTCAGATGTGTTTGATGCGTGTCTTTAGCAGGGAGGTGATGCTTGTTTTGACGGTATCGCAGTACAACACACGTAAAACTGTTTGGTATTATCGTGTAATAATGTAACAGGCGTCAGTGAAGCTCATTCGTTGATAAACTCTCAAACACAAACTTAGTACCGTAGCTGTGCTCAGACCTACACTGGAGAAACCAAACAGCACTTCATAAACGCGCAACGCAGAAGACCCGCCTCGACAGGACAAGACTCAGCTGTACACCTGCATCTAAAGGTCAAAGGTCACTCTTTGAGGACACCAATGTTCACATGTTGGACAGAGAAGACAGATGGTTTGAAAAAGGAGTGAAAGAAGACATCTGTGTCCCTGTGAACAGCCATCTTTGAACAGAGGGCGGGGCTTATGACACCAGCTGTTTGCCACCTGTGATCCAGTCTGAGATCCTTCCCAGACGCCTTAACGCCCACGCACATCCTGGGTTGACAGGGTGGGGCAAGGTCTCACAGTGGGTTCACCTGAAACCCACACCCTACACACCGTGGCTCATGTGATGAGTCACATGATCAACAGTGGGTCAACGGACACTCCCACTAGAGTTTAAATTCCTGGGACTCTCCAGCATTTGGTCTTAGAGATGAAGTCCAGTCGTGTTTCTTTCCCAGCTCGTTGGACGTCGATGTGTTTCCATGTGTGGATCAATTCCATCACTGTGACGAGAATAACGACGGCCCGCTAGCATGCGCTACCAGAAATAGTGCTTTGTTGTGTATCTGACGGACGAAAGCTAAACCAGTTCCACACCAGTGAAGCTGCAGCGTTTTTACAAACCAGTTCTGGTTCGTTTCATTCAACGATCCGCTCTCGCCCTCCTCATTCTGCGTCGCCGCCATGTGCGTATGAAAACAAAGCATGCGTCTTTTATCCATATTCTGTCGCAATATTTCATTTTCTTCTCGTTGCCCGACATACCGGTGATACCGTGAACGGTAGTATTATATTTACATTGATGATGATGAGAGCGTTGGAAAGTCTGCCTCACAGCGGCGCTGTGCACAGAGTCTTCTACCTGAATTATTCATAAACCTTTATTCTGTGGATAAAATAAGAGTGTCTCATAAATGCAGTACTATACAGATGAAGTGAACGGATACACGATGGTGCCTCACTGAGGCGCTTTGCTCTCTGGCCACAGTGACGGTGACGTCCAGCTGTGCCCGAGTTCATCGTTCTTTACCAGCTGTGAGTGTTTGATGGGAAGCTGTGAGTCAGCTTTCTGCAGCATCTCTTTCTTCACATCAGTGACAGCAAACATGTTCTCAGTTTAGAGGTGAGACTTGATGCTGAATAATGTTGTTACTGTGAGGGAAGCACGTGGCCGCGCGGCCTAAAGCGCGGCGAGCCTTCGGGCCGTGCAGATGATCCAGCAGCTGGCCGCTGAAGTCACAAGCTCTTCGGCGGTCTCGCCTTACCTACCTCGCTCCTCCATGAGCACATCAGCTGTTTGATTTCAGGCCTCCAGAAAAGCTCGTGATGCTCAGTCGAGTTGAGGGCGAGCTCGGAGGGACGGTTCTGGTTTTAGCATCAGCGCAACGTGAGAGGGAGGCTTCGCTCCGACGCCAGAGTAACTGGCTGTAAATGACTCGTCGGTCTGTAATCTGTGCAACGTGTCTCGCGAAGGAGATCAAGTCATTTCCTTGTGACAGTGTGCAAAGTGACTTTGATGCGTCTTTATGTATCCCAGTAAAAAGTGCCATTGAAGGCCAAGAGGGCAAATCTAACAGCTCAGAGCTATAAGGATATTTGAGAGTGATTATAATGCACACTAATGTAGAGTCAGTGATACTTATAAACTGGTGGATCAGGAGTGTTCGGAGGTCTGACCAACACCAGCATGTGATGGAGGCTGTGTGGGCTCAGGAACACAGGTGTGTGGGTCCTGACAGAGTGAAGAGAATCGTCTCCTTCCAAAGAACAAAGTTATAAAATCAGAAGTTTTCATGCATTTTAAAGAGTAATTTAGCTGCTGCTTCTTTAATTTGATCAACACATTTGTGATGATGTTTTATTTACGTTTTATTTTCTTGTCTAGTAGTACACAGTCACCCTGACCTTTATTTTGAAAGTTCAGTCATTTGTAACCATGTGATCCGTGGTTCGCCCGCTGCCTCTCGTCCCACGCTCAGCTGATCCAGAGCCTGCAGCAGAGTTCAGCCACTTTTAAACTTTTAAACGCCGTCCAGCCCCACGCACGCGGCGATCCGCGGTAGCTCGTTAACGGAGATTTGCCGTGTTGTGGCGTTAACGTCATTTCAGATTAACGCTGACAGCACTAGTGGGAACACAACGAATATGACTGCACATTTACTCCGACAGCATCCTCGTGCAAAGACAAGTGGAAGCAGACAAAAACAACAAGCAGCATGCTACAAACTTTACCCGAGTCATTTAGACAGCTGTTAGCACAGGATTCTCCTTATGGGGACCTGATATGTTTAATATGCTGCTGAGAATATAGCCCAGAAGAAGCTATAGTAGAGCTTTTATTTTGGAAAGAGACATTTCTCTGTAATAAACTCTCTTTTCCAAAGATGAGGGATTCCTCTATCAGATAGATTTATTATTTTTGTTGTTTCAGCAACATTAAATTTAAAAACTGTACGTTTGAGTTAAAATATATATTTAAAATTTTAATAAATGACAAATTAAAAAGGCATGAACATTTTTTTGTATCGAAAAACTGTTCATGCATATATATGTGTGTGTATATATATATATATATATATATATATATATATATGCATATATGCGCGTGTGTGTATATGATGTATGATATGGCCCAGCCCTAGTCATGAACAAATCCCTGAGGTGCTCCTGCACTCGTCCCTCACGCTCCGGCTCACCTCTCAGATAAACTCAGTTCTTCAGTTTTGGTTCCTCTGCCTCTGTCAGTTCGTGTGAACGCTTTCTTAATTTCACAGAAGAAACAGGGAATTCATTAAAAATCCAAAATGGAAATAAGCTTAAGTGAAAGCAACTTTTTGATATCAGTTTTGGTTTTAATGAATTTTATTTGTTCAGGCAGAGAAGAAGGAGACAGAAACAGGAGACGGACCGAGCTCTTAATAAATGAGACGAGCTGAGATTTAAGATTGATTATAAAAGGAATCGACGGGATGAAGTAACGTGGCTCGCATCCAGTGATGATAAAACAGTCGATCAGTATTCGTGTGTAACGTCTCTAAGTGACTGTCTGCACGCTTTTACCCATGATTCACTGCTGCCTGCAGGACAGGTCACACCTTCTCCTTCACAGTGGAGCGAGTGCGCGGAGTCCAGAGGCCCATCAGGAGGCGGCGCCGAGCTAAAATTATCTTTGTAAATGACTCTTAAATTTTGGATTAGATGAGGTGCGCTACATTCTGGGAGTTTGGTGTGTTAGAGGGGCGTCGCTCTCTGATCAGCTTCAAACCTCAGTGACCTGATGTTTTTAGTCTTTGTGAGTGTCCTCATGTATTGAACTTCCAGCTTGATTAAAATCCGTCCCACACATGAGCAGAGACGGACGCCACCTCCACACATCACACTGACGCTCTGACTGAAGATCACATGTAGTGTTTTATCTAAATAACGTCTCCGCTCCCTTCGTTCTCTGCTCACCTCCTTTAGTGTGAGGATGTAGTTTTCAGAGTGGAATTTTTCAGCCTCTAAATCTATAAAAAGCTTCATTGATTTGGGTGAACTGTTGAACAGCCCAGAGGGACACATGTGGCCGTTTCCATCCTTTGATTTTTTCCATCCTTTAGTTTAGATTTGATCCACGATCAGTATGAAGACAGTGCGGTGAGGTCAGCTGACCCCGCCTGTGTTAGTGCTAACCTTCGAGGGTCGACGGTGACCTGCTGGACGTTAGGAGGCTTCGGCGCCGGGCTGCCGTTTCATATTCGACGTGGATTTCTGGAGCGCTGCTGCTAACGGCGACGATCGGATCAAAGAAAATAAAAAAGAATGAACGAGTGCTGCTGTCAACAAACCTGCTCATCAAAGGTTCGTCCTCAGCAGACAGCACAGGTGGGGGCGGAGACTGAGACAATGAAACAGCAGGAAGAGCTCCTCCTCCTTGGTGAGGACGCCGTGTGATCGCTGAAACACATAAAAACCATAGTTATCGAGTATAAAACCGTACGGAGCAAAGCTGCTACCACCGAATATTCACTCATTATTGTTCTGATTTTAATATTCGAGCTTCGCAGTGATGTTATGATGGATTATTCATCTAACGAGCCTCTGGGGGCCAATAAGACGACAGCTAAGACGAATGTGGGTGGATGTGGACGCAGTTTGGGTGGATCAGCACTTTATATGCCAGGAACGTGCGTGTGCGTGTGCGCGTGCGTGTGTGTGTGTGTGTGCGTGGTAACACCGTGGGGACGTCCTGTGAGTCGGCGTCAGAGAAGTAGAATAAAAACAGTGGGGCAGTGGAGTGTTTCCCTCCCAAGGTGAATGCTCCTGGAGGAGAGCTGCGTGTGGTGGAGGACGCCCTCCACCTCCCTCCTCTGTCCTCCTCCTCTTCAGTCTTTCTGTCCTTTTTCCTCATATCTTTCTTCCTTCTCTCGCTGCCTTTAATCCACCCATCCTGCCTTGCATTATTCATGAGGTGAATACACCTGAACGTCCCAGAGAGGCTGCAGTACCACTGCCCACCACCAGATGTCAGTGTTTACCAGCAGGTGTTTCTGTTCTGTTGAGAGCAGTAAAAACGTTTTCTTTACATTCAGCATAGGCACTCAGTGTGGCCCCCTGCTGGACCCGGCTGGAGTTTAACAACACAAACAAAAGGTTTCACTTTTGCTTCCTGTCAGCAAAATTATTAAAAACTGCCCAAATACGTCAAGAAGTGTGGACCAATCAGCATTCAAACCCTCAAGCAACACAATATCTGATCTGCACAGAGCTACGAGAGTGCGTTGGATTACTCAGCTGAGCTGTCAGGAATCAGAGACCAAGTTATGATTTCTAAGACGTCTGCCATTTTTGTTTTATGCGCCACTGATTTTTGGAAGTTACTGAACCTTTTCTGTTCTCCTTTAAGTGTTTTTTATCTTTAGCAGTCACCAGTGGGAGCTAAGAGCCACAAACAAAGCACAGATATCATGAATTCACACACTGGGATCCAAAGCATGAATACTCTTGGTATTTAATAATTATTCGTTTGTTCGTTCAGTCGAAAGTTTGTTGTCTTTAATTAAAATTTAATTACTTTAAAATTTAATTTAAAATTGTGTCCGAATATGGCTTTATGATGAGTTTTAGAGCCCTGGAAATTTCTAAAACTCATCAAGCAATGATGTGTAGCTCAGACTGATTGGAGGGGGGGGTGAGTTCGTGAAGGATGCTGTGGGGCTGTCGTGGTTCATGTGCTGGATTGGTAAACTGTGGTGGCGGCTTTTAACCAAGCAGGTCAGAGAGCGTTTCCAGGCTTTGATGGTATCCCACTCCTCAGCCTCCCTGGGAAGCTCCACGTTGGTGGGAACCTTGGATTTGTGGGAAAATAAGTTGTTTTCATCCTGGTGGTGCTGCTGGATCAGCTCTAGACCCTCTGAAAGATATTTGAGGGTCCACAGGAGTCTGCATGTGTTTTGTGGACTTTGAGACCGGGGTGGTTTTTGAGGGGTTTTTGTTACGACCAATCTGGCCACAGTGGGTGTTTGGGTTCTGGGGGTGTTTGGACTCAGACATTTAAATGGCAACGATTTGAAACGATCAGCCCAACAGCAGCCAGTTTCTGGTTCGCTGGTCTCAGGATCGCCTCTCTGCTTTTGCTGGATGATGTGGTCCTTCTGGCTTCATCGGTCTGTAGCTTCCAGCTGTAATTGCAGTTACCACCTCCACGTCTGAGCTCACAGTTCTTAGCCAGAAATGGGTAGAGGGTACACTCCAAAATCCTGCCCCAGGAGGAGTTTGAGTATCTCAGGAACTTGTTTGGCGCTGGTGGGAAGGAAAAGGCAGAAGCAGCAGAAATGTGCCTCCTCTCTAGGGTCTCTGGGCAGGACTGTTATTTAAGAGAAGGTCTGAGCAGGATGCCTCCTGAATGCTTCCTAGGTGAGGTCTATCGGGCATTTCTGATTGGAAGGAGAAAAAGGAAATGCTGGAGGTTATGTTTCTGGGCTGGCTCGGGAATACCGCAGTGTCTCCCCCAGAAGAGCTGCAGGTGGTGAATGGGGAAGAGAGACTGAGCATCTCTGCTGAGACTGCTGTCCCTGTGACCCAGACAGTCAGCTTTAGATGAAGGATCTACCAGCGCCACACCGAGCTAACATCTGTAGATCCAGATGAGCTTCATAAGTAATGACAACTCAGTTGTAACATGTAACAGGGTAAAATGAGGAGCCAGGATCGGGGTGTTGAATGCCAGCAGGTAAAGATATGACCATGAATCTGTAAATGAGGTGCGTCTGCTCTCAGACGTCTGAAACGTTGAGACTTTTGCAAAGTGAGTGAGATACTTATGTTCAGTGGAGAGAAAGCTGACATCACCTGTACCTGAGTGAGGAAGTGAAGCTCAGTGCTGCTCTGCACACTTTAATCCTGCAGCCAGCTCACATCTGCACGCTGTTAATCTGATTTATCAGAGGGAAGGTGAAGAAACAGCAGTGAGATCCATCATGTGCTACAATCTCAGCTTATTGATCCTGGCAAACTTGTGTGAAGTCATAACTAATCTGCTGTTTTATCCGTCTCTGTGCTGCTGCTGCTGCTGCTTTTCCCACCTGCTTAAGTTCTCTCACATAAATATGGCGTCTGCTTTCTGCACGCCTCCACCGCTCAGTTATCGAAGGCGCTCTCGTAGCTCTGTGCAGATCAGATGCGTTACACGAGGATTTGAATTCAGCACAAACTCCAGACGACTGTGGACAGAAATGAGAATTCTTTGAGGACAAATCAAAACAGCCATTTTTAAGTTGTTTCAAAGAGGCCTGCAGCGTGCGCTCCTCGGACCTGGAAGCTGCGCTCGTCTTTCATGCGCAGATGAGACGGCGAGCTAAAACGCACAGTAACGTGTTTTTCAAACGTCGCCTTCCCGCTGAACCCCGCCTCCCGATGCGAGAAACTGTTTGTGTTGATCGTTTCATCAGCGTTTCCTTCGTCTTTGAGCTGGAGCGTGAAAGTCCACAACTTTTTAAGTACAATGTGCTTCTGTTTCTCTTTGAAGCGCACAGATCAAAGCAGACGGCCACACACGGCGAGCGCGATGACCTCGTCTGCAGAGCAGCTCCTGCTTTTGTTCTGCTCGTTCTCCAACACCCTCACTGCTTTTGTGCTCTCACCTCCAACATGCCATCAATTATACAACAAAGACGCTGCTTCATTGTTAAGCAGGTGGTGCACGCAGCAGTGAAGTTATCCAGGCTTGGATAACGTGATCTCCACGCAGGTTCTTCTCTGTTTCAAATCAGGAGAATGACTGATGCTGCAGCGCGGCAAGTTATGGAGTCGGGTTGTAGAGCAGGGGTGGGGAACTCCAGGCCTCGAGGGTCGGTGTCCTTGATCCAGCACAGCTGATTTAAATGGCTAAATGACCTCCTCAACATGACCTGAAGTTCTCCAGAAGCCTGGTAATGAACTAATCATGTGATTCAGTGAGATCTAAAACCTGCAGGACACCGGCCCTCGAGGCCTGGAGTTCCCCACGCCTGTTGTAGAGTCTTCGCCGTAGACTTTAAAGCACCTTGAGGCGACTCGTTGTGATTTGTTGCTATAAAAATAAACCTGACTTCTTGGATCTCTGCTTGAAGTGAGCTTGTGTAGTTGGTGCGCTGTAATGTGAATTCTGCACAAGTCGTTGCACAGACGTCTGTGCAGGCCTGACGCTCGCCGTCTGAGGATAAAATTTATGCCACTGCTTAGTAACACTGAGCGTTGAGGTGTTCAGATAACTGTATTTTTTTGTATTATTACACATTAGACATTAGGGCTGTCACGATTAGTCGACTATCAAAATCGTCGACGACTGATTTAATAGTCGACGCGTCGTTTGAAGCTTTGTAAGATCCCAAAAGACGCAGGAATAAGTAGCAGGATTTAAGAGTGTAATAACGGACTGAAACAGAAGATGGCAGCACAGCATGTACAAGGATGCCAGCTGCCGTTAAACCCCGAAGAAGAAGAAGCTGTGTCCCAGAATTCATAGCGCGGCCCAGCTCAGTTTCCAACAATGGCGGCAGCTAGTTAGTTTTAATATTACTCTTATTATTCTTTCTGGGTCACAAAATAAACGTTTAACATATTTTCAGGTAAGAATGTAGCTGTGTAAACCTCAAATATCGGCTCAGTTTATCAGGACACCGCATATTTTCAAAAGCGCTCCGACGTTTTCGGAGATGTCTGTTACCCACTAGCTCGATAGCTAGCCGGGGGCTAGGCTCACTAGAGCCGTGAGAACACCGGACTCCCGGCAAATCGTTTTCAAACCCACCGCCGTCTTTCGCTACTCAGGTTAAACATGATATATGAGTCACTTAGATAACTTAAAATGTTATTGTTTGGCTTTTTTCAGTGTTTTATTTGTTCCTGAGTAAATCGGCTGAGTTTATTAAACTTCACCGAAACAATCTGCACATTTCATTAAAATTTAATAAACTATCATCTTGTCTTTATTTTTAGTTAGCACCTTAAACACTTAAAGCTGTAAGCTCATGATAGTTATATAAGACCAGATGCTGCTGGTGCAATAAGCTGTAGTTTTACGTCTAATGGATGATGATCTGATTAGTCGACTAATCGCAAAAATAATCTGTGAGTAGTCGACTATCAAAATAATCGTTTGTGGCAGCCCTATTAGACATATTAGTCATCATAAATGAACATATCAGGATAAAGTCTTGGAAAATGTGATACTTAGTCCAAAAACTTTACGTGGACCTTAAACCCAACAGGAAGGAACAAGAACATGAAATCGAGGTGGAGCATAAAGTATCCTGATGTGAGCTGAGGGAACGTCCTCCCTGGTTTATGCGTTTCCTCTACTTTCCCGAGAAAGCAAAAGCAAAAACACATAAAAGACGTCACATCTGAAGTCACAGTCAATGCTGCGCTTCACGGTTTTAAATAAAGTGATCCAAAATGTTCTCAGTTCTTCCTCCACCTACGCTCCACCTCTCCACCAAGCACAGTTAATGAAATCCGCTCAGTGACTTTGGTGTAATCTCACCGACAGACGGCTGCAAACATCTCTGAGCCCCGGCTCTCGCCGTGAAGCAGAATAATGTTGAAGATCTGATTCAGTGAAACTCTACATTTGTGTGTTTGAGATATTTAAGTGAATCCTGACTCGTGTTTGTTCTTCAGCCACAGATACTTCACTCCTCCAATCAGGAAGACCAGGAGCCACTGACAGGTCAAGTCCCGACGCCACCGCGAACTCAAGCTCCACCTTCCACTAACATCTGCCCCGCACATCCCGAAACCCCTGCTGACAGACTCCGCAACCCCCGAGCTCCCAGTTCCACCCATCCAGCAGCCCACGTAGGAGAGGATGACGGGGAAAAGCAGAGGAAGGTGGAGGAGACGAAGTCGGGGGAAAGGAAGAAAACCCACAGCAGGTACCTGCAGCCGCCGCAGCCCTCCAAGCTCCGCCTCTTCCCAAAGACGAGGGCAGCACGTGACCCCGACACCAACAGCACCTCTGGACTGAATTTCAGAACGCTGGCCTTCACCTCCACCTCCTCCCGCCTCCCCAAACCAAAGAACCACTGAAGCGTCCGACTCCTTCCTAACACGCAGCGACGCGAGCGCAGAACTTCCTGTAAAATAAAACGAGAGCTGCAGATTATCGAAGCTTTAGCCGAGGCTGAAATGGACACAGTTAATTTATTTAACCTTATTTTAAGAAGTTGTTGACAATAAAGGTTTTAGTCTGAGTACTTTGCACAGAAACGGTTTCTGCAGTGAGTGGGAGGGGCCATCAGGTTCATCTGAAGATGGAACGGAGGTATGTGAGGTTTTGGCTCTTCATCACAACCTTTAAGGATCTTTAAATGGGGTTTTCTTTTCTTTCCAACACGCTTCGTTTATTCTAGCATCAACACTAAAACTGCACCGAGAGCGTCCGTTAACCAGACGGAAACGCCTCCGATCTCGTCCTCTGATCTCGCCCTCTGCTGTTGGTTTCATATAAAACATCGGTCCTCTTCCCTCAGAGGCTCGCTCCCTCTCGCTGTGTGTTAGGAACCGATTGTACAGCTCCTGAACTTCCTCCGACTCCTCCATCCTTCCCTGAAGTCCAACCACAGTGAGTCTTCCTCAGTGGAGAGGCATGAATGACGTGCATCCACCTTAACCCCCATCACCACCGCAGACTGCATCCTCCTCCAACCTTCATCTTTACAGACTCTCATCATCTCGAAGGTCAGAAAGTTCCAGGACCTTGATCTCGTCGCCCGTCCGTGTGTTTTCAGTTCGGTGTTCACTTCACTGTGTTTCGTTTAGAAACCTGTTGGTTTTCAGACAAGACTCCGATATGAGGCTGAAATCTTCGTCCAAATAGCTGCTGGTTGGTGTAAACACCTCCTTCCTCCTGCATCAGCTGTGAAAGTGTGGCAGTCTTTGTTCCCATGAAAGCCGATGGAAGAACATCTGTGTGCTTGAAGAGTCCTGAAGTTGGAGGTTTTTTACCATCTGGCAGTGATTTGAAAATCAGTCCAGCAGAAGTCTGGATGGACACAAAAGTCTCAGCATGCTGCAAGCGCTCCAGCTCTGTTCTGACTTTAATGGTTTGGGGATGTTTGTTTCAGTCTACTGTGACTGTCCCCCAAAAACCCTCCAACTAAAATAAAATCAGAGCTCCAGACGTGACTCCAGGCTTTGCTGTTTCTGCAGAGGAAGCGTTCAGGCGCTCAGCAGAGACATCTGCTGAATCTGCTCTGAGCTTTGAGCTCTGCTGTGGAAGCAGAAATCACAGCGTGCAGGAGGAGGAAGGTTTCCTCCCAGGTCAAAATAATCCCTACTAATCTGATACTGGAACGAGATGTTTTAGCTCCTCCCCCTTTGGTGTGAACTAAAGAGCCACACCAAGAGATGAAGGAGCTCCAATTGGTTTGCTTTTTAGGAAACGGCTGAGATGAGCTCGGCAGTATGGTGTGAAGCATGCTGAGGCCTTCTTGTCTGAAGGCTGGAGTCATTTCAGACACTCAGTAAATGAATAAAAGGCTAGAAAGTTCAAATAATTTTCGGATTACAGGTGATCAGAGGAGCAGCTGGTAGCTTAAGTGTTTTTCCTTGAAGGCAAACTGACATTTCAGCCCGTCTGTCAGTCGTCCTTTGAACATTTGGACATTACTGCGTCTCACTCGTGCAGTCAGGATCCGCCTGCTGAACCACGTTCACGTTCATTCTTCTACAGGACAACGAGTCTCCCTCATACCTGACAAATCAAACATAGTCTCCCTTCTGTCAGCGATTAACTGTCAGTGCTGCTCGCTTTGATATTAGTAACCGTATATGCAATAAAATATGCAACAAAGTCGCAGGTTCAAGCCCTAAAAGAGGAAACTTTGTTGCATTTAAAATATATGCAAGACCAGCTCAGCTTAGTTCCACGTTTCACGAAGAAGAGGACGCTCGCTGTCTCTACAGACAATCCGGGAATCTGCTAAATCCTGCATGTCCGGTGCCGAGAAACGAAGTAGAAGCGGTTTTGGGGCGATTACTGAAACCACGAGGCGGCTCGGTGTGAAGAACGACGGCAGACTGAGGAAACCGCCCGGCTCCAGCTCGCATCTACCCCAACAGCAGAGTCTGACTGTGCTGGCGTCAGGTTTGCTCACATTTGACTGATCAATGCATTTAAATGCTTTAAATCCTCGTTCAGCTCTGAGCCGCAGCGACTTTAACATGAGCAGGTTTCAAAGACGTCTGCTCTTAACTTTCTGCTGCGTCACTGCTCAGGTGGAGTCGCTTGTCTCCTTTAGATCTCGTCGTTCGCTCCCAGTGGGGAAATCGGAGCCGCCTTAATTCATGCGAGCGACACGAAGCCCAGCAGGGCGCGTTCGCAGCAGAGCTTCAGCTGCTGCTGCTCTTAAAGTTCATCATCAAAGTCCTGGAACACACAGAGTCTGCAGGAACGCTGTGATTGATGTTCCTCGGTGAGCCCCTCATCGACGGGGGGAAATTAAAGCAGAAGGCAAACAGGGAATGTCCGTTTGAAATGAAAGAGGAAAATAAATTAGTGCACTGTGTTTATTTCATCTGGTTCAAACAAGGTTTGATGTTTTCTTTTCCACCTTTTCACCAAAAACGACCAGAAAAAATGAAAAAAATCAGCCTCCTCAAGGCTCCGCCTCGGCCTTCGTGTCTCTGTCTGCGCCTGTTTGTCTAAACCCTCCAGAAGCTGAAATAATGGAAGTGAGCAGCTCTGAGCGAAGACTCGCTGAAAGCTGCTGAATCTGAAACAAGCAGCCCATCACAGCTGTTTGTTTGATATACCTCCTGTAATCATGGAGACTAATCGGGGCAGCTGAAAACAAGCATGTCCAATCAGCGCAAAGCACGAAAGAAAACCTTCAAAGTAAAACAGGAAGTGAACTAAAGACACAGAGCAACCAAAACCTCTAAAATCTGAAACAAAACCCGGAGCAGGACAGTTACGGAAACTCGAGGCAAAAACCAGGAGCTTAAAATAGTCCAGCTTTGTCTCTGAGGCGTCCTCTGCAGTCAGAGGAGGTCGTGTCTCAGCGTCTTCATCTGCTGCTCGTCTTCACACCGTCGTGTCTCAGGTTTAATTTTAAAGTTTGCCCCTCATCGTTATTCAAACATCCAATCAGGTTTTATCAGCTGCCGAAGTTTAAAAGTGACTAAAACCACCCGGGGAGAGAAAAACCTTCTGCCCGGGTCACAGAGTGTGAACCATGAAGTCGTGGTCATGTACATTACACAGAGCGTTAGTGTGTTTGTCTCACAGAGTTTTTAAATCATTATTAAACTCGATCACATCCGCTTCATCACTTATTTGACTGCTTTTAAGAAAACTCTGCATTTTCTTCTGTGCTTTCAAAATAAAAGTCTTCTGTGTAGGGAGACTGTACACTAAACATTTTTTAGTCCTTACAAATAACTTGAATACATTTATTTACATCCATGTAATTTAGTTGCATAAGTACAGTTTAAAATGTTAACTTGACTGCTATACGTTCAGTTTACACCAAGCACATTTTCCTTAATAATTACTTATTTAAATCAATGAAACTTTGACTTTTACATATTTCAGCTGCACTTAAAATTGTTGCTTATGCTTATTAAGAGTGAAGAATCATTATTTGAGTGTAACTTTAAGTTCTCAGACTGGTTTTATTGTGACACACCTGTGCAGGAAGTACTGAGATTCACTAACAGCTCAACAACAATTATAAGAAACAATTTCACAATAAAAGCCAATAATCCTGAATGCTTTTACTGTGAAATAAGGGGGTACAGCAGTTTCTTTAAAGCTAGCTTAACAGTGACAAAAACACACAAGGTAGAAAACACTGATGATCAGCAGAGAAACACATTTAAAGTGTTTTTATCAGGATGAACGTTACGCTCGATCCGTGAAGTCAGCCCTGCTGTGGAAAACCTCTCTGCTGTTGTTTGAAATAATTAAATTATTGAAGGCTTTATGAGTAAAGTGCTGGGAATGTTTTCACGTTCACTTTGAGATGACTCTAATATTTCATAATCGTCTGTATTTAAACTGTATTTAAACGATTCACTGGAATACTCTGAATAATGTACTCACGCTGTGTCTGTCTTCTACTTCCTCTCTGCTTTTATTTTGAAAACTTGAACTTTTGTTTGTTTCCTGGTTTTGGTGCAATAACTGTCGTATTTATGTGATGAAGCGTGTACGTGGTGCGGACTGTAACGTTGTTGAAGCGCCGAGAGGAAAAAGCACTTTAAAACAAGCGTCTCACCTGCTGAACTTATTTTTTGTCTCATTAACGTTGATGCAGCGTTCAGGTCGTACCAAGTGAAAACGTAGCGCCTGTATTCCTGTCAGCGAGGCTCTTTGCAGCTCATTGGTTGATATTTACGGTCCTCTTCTGTCATTGGCTGACATTTCTCTGATGCTGCTGAAATAAAATTAATCGTCCCCAGCTCTCGGTGTGTCCTCCCTTCTTTCTCCAACTGTGCCAAAGTCGAGCCACATTAGAGCGGGAAAGGGTGATGTCGTTCATGGGCGGAGTCTGTGAAGCAGAGATGTCAGGTAGGATCTCCTCTGCCCCGCCCACATGTGGCACAGATGTGCTGGGACAAAGTAAATTAGACGTTTATCCTTCACAGCATGAAAATATGAAAACTGGCTGTTCAAAATGGCCACGCCCCCACCTGCCACGCCCAATTATTACACCATCTTTAATGATTTTTAAATGTGTTTATATCAGTCATTTGAGAGTCAGTATCGGTGTAAGAACGGACGGAGAAATTGGGCCACGCCTCTTTGAATTCCGTCGTTTTCAATTCCACAGGTGTGAAAACCACAGCAGCTCAGCCAGGAAGTGTTAGAGCTGGTGAACTTACATGGCGGGGTCACAGAGCGGAGGTTCACGCCCCCTCCTGGCTTTAACATCAGCACAAAGTAAACTGCAGAGGAGCTTCGTGTCATTAGCGTCAGAGATAACGGTGTGTTTAAGGCAGAGGATCCACCAACCGTCCCCCCTTCACGTGTTTAAAAGGTAAGTGTGACTCTGGACACGCCCACTCTGTTTCTAATGATGAGTTCTGTCGCCATGGCAACCTGGAGCCTGCATGTACAGTAGGCTTCCTGGCTGATTCTGTCTGTGGGAAACTGGAGCATTTCATCATTAGCTCAAATAATCAGCTGGTGCTTCATCCTTGAAGGAAGCGCTCCTCAGACGGTTTCCTGTTTTGGATCTGCGGTTCCTTTGGCGGGCGCTCAAATTAAACATGTGAGCTCAGGTGTTTCATGTGGTCCTAATAGCCCCACCCACCTACCGTCCAAGCTTTGTTTCCCTTTAAAAGGGGAGGGACTAAAGGTGTCGGCTAAAGAAGGGTTGTTATTAACTTATGCACAGCTGACCAAAAGTAAAAATCAAGAGCTGGAAATGAGCAGGAGGAGTTCACTTAATTTTTTTTCCTTCAAGAATACACTGTGTACTTTTGTCTCCAAACTTTATTTTATGCTCACACACACACACACACACACACACACACACACACACACACACACACACACACACACACACACACACACACACGAGTAAGAAAGAATAAAAATCATCATCGTTGTCAGAAGTTGACTTTAAGTGTTTCTGCTTGACAAACAGCAGCTCTGGGGTTCATTCTTCTTCTGTGGTTATTGAGCTTCAGTGAAGTTAAACACAGACACACACATGATGCTCTCTCTGTGTGTGTGTGTGTGTGTGTGTGTGTGTGTGTGTGTGTGTGTGTGTGTGTGTGTGTGGCTACAGTGATTAATTCCTCCCAGTTTGAAATCTGCAGACTCGACTTTTTCATCCAGCTGCTGAAGATTTAGGGGAAATAAAGCAGCCAAATCCTGATGGACGCTCAGCAGGAAGCTCAGCTTAGCTCGGCTCAGCTCGCCACTCTTCCTCGGAGAATGCAGCTTCATGAACCTTCATAGGGGCGGAGACAAGGTTCCACCAACCAATCATATTAAACATTAACCTGTGCCCAGTTTCTAACCTCACATTCAAACTGACATCTGTGTCCACAAACAATATCTCAGAGGAAGAATCATCCTGAGCCTCCTCATCATCACCTCTCAGCTGTAACTCAGCGTCCTGACAGCCCACTCTTCATCCTGACCTCAGTGTGTGTCCTCGTCCTTCGGCCCCTCATCATCCTCGGCTGGTTTTCAGAATCTGAATTCTGAAAAATGTTCCCATTTGTGACATTAATATAAGTGAGTGTGACAGCTGACTCCACCTACACCTGCCACACCACGACACGTGTTTGTGCACGCCCACATTAAACCATTCATACCTGACGATAACTCCCAGCTCAGAGCTCCTCCTCCCCGCTGCAGTCGCCGCATTTCAGATCCATAAAGCAGTGAAGCGGAGGACTCCTCTGCAGTCGTCCTTCAAAATAAATGATGGTAAAGTTACCTGCTGCACATCTAATGGCTTCTTCACTTCAGGGCTCAAAGCAGTAAAAGCATCTCAGAGAGAGGAGAGGGGGATTCACTCTGCCGTCGCCCTCACTAATGAACCACCTCATTAATGACTCACTAAAACCCGTCTCAGTATGCTAATAGGGTGGAGTTAGCCACGCCCCCACAGATGAAAAGGCAGAGGAAAGAAAAAGTTCAGAGAACAACTGACGTGAGCCGGCGGCCAAATACCACGAGGTCAGAGTTGAACTCTGACCTCGTGGCCCTTTGCTCTCCACACTATCATCTTCAAATAACAGTTATTATGTCCCCGAAAAGAGAACAAATGAGAGGAGCAGAGACAGTCTGCTCTACCAGGGGGGCTCTGAGGGGGTCCCAAACCTGCTCCTGTTTTGAAGCCTCACTTCCAGGGTTAACTCCGTCATCATCAACAGCAGGTCCACATCACTGAAGATGCTGCTTCAGTCCCTCTGCTGATCTGCAGCTGCTCTGACTCATGAAGAAGATTCTGAAAATCCTCCAGTTGGGGCAGGAGCTCTTCCTTGAGCCTGAGGAGGCGGGCACCGGAGCGTGAGCTGAGACGTCTGCTTCCAACTCGTCTATGAACCTCCACCGAGTGTCATTTTGTTGATCCGGTGCTGCTGGAAAAGAGCAACGTGATGATTCCTGCTTTAAAACTGGCCCTGAGATCTTTCACACAGCAGAGGCCGCTCGCTGCTTCATGATTTCCAATGTTTTCCGTCGTGTTTTAACTTTTCACTAACTTTCAAGGCCTCGCTCGGCTCAGCTGGCTGGAGGAGAGCTGGGGCGTCCCTGTAGACGGGCGCAGGAAACCCCAGAAATGACTCAGCAGCATTTGTTTGTAATAAGCAGCAATGAGCGCTGAGCAGATTTCATTAAACTCCCAGTTATTCATTAATAAGTGATCCTCACTGTGGAGCGCTATCTGCAGCTTTACTCACCTCATGATGTGCAATAACAGTTAAAGTGGATTCATTAAAAACACATTTATTCACCTCGACTCTGCAGGACAGCCACACACACACACACACACACACACACACACACACACACACACACACACACACACACACACACTGTGGTGACGATGCTGATGTCAGCGCTGGCTTCGGACCTTCGTAATGAGCTCAGATAAGTTTAAGAGAACGATTTGTCGGAGAAATTGGCTGACGACGCTCAGGATTTAGAAACGCAGCATTTGCTGTTTCAGGAGATGAGCTGATGGGAGGACATTCATCTTTTTATCTCGCAGGAGCGATGGCAAAAACAGCATTTCCCAGAAGTCCTTGCTCCATCTGTCTCCTGCTCCGTGCAGCAGGAGTTAAGCAGGAAAAATATTCATGCAAGGAGAGAAAGCAGCTCGTGGTTTTGTCTGTTACCCTCGAGGCCGTCTGCTGTCATGCTGCGTGTGCGACTGACGCCTTCAACTTCATTGTTCACGGTTAAACGGAAGTCGAAATCTTCCCTCCTCAGCCTCACAGGTCACTGCAGGGCACACCGAGGTGATGTCCTGGAGATGGGTGGGACCAATGTCCCCTATAAGCTGCGTGCGTGCTGGCGCGATCTCTGCGCACAGAAAATCTGCGTGGCGAACAAAAAAATCTAACCTGAACTGAAATTAAAATTAAGTATAGTTTTGTTGTGTGTCAGAACAATGAGGCGCCTGCTGAGTGTTACAGGTGTTACAGCAGTGATACATCTGCTGCTGTCAGGCCTGCAGGTATCAGGCTGTTGTTCTCCTTCATCTCATAGTGGACAGAAATTATTTTTGGAGCGGCACAAATAATTTGTGTGGCATCAGATGTGATGCAGAACAGCTGATTGTTCTGTAAATAGTTTGAAGTGTTTGTTTAAAAAACGCCTTGGCTGCATTTTTAGGTAAACGGCTGCAAAAAATGTTGTTGTTTGCATAAATCAGTTACTTTTTTGAAGAAGTAACTATATAATTAACTGCCCAACATTGGTCATTATTTACTGTATTTGCAGACAGAGTTACCGACTCTCTCCCAGACCACAGACTCACAATACAGTCACAGCTTTATATAAAAGAAAATAAAAAAATAGAAAGTTGTGTTTTCAAAATTGGAGTTGAAGTTATTTTTCCTTCCAATAGTGTTAACATGCTGCAGGTCATCAACAAGATTGTTTTAAATTTTCATTGTAAGTGGGCTGAAGCAGTTAATTAAAAGTCGTCTAACATAAATGCTGTAATTTGATTACTTTAATAAACATGTAACTTGGGTGGATTCGATGCTGGCGTGACCACAGTGCACACGTCTGCTGTTGCTCACAGTGGTCCAAGAGACGCTCAGGGAGTTTGTGCGTTCGCTCAGACATGTGAAACATTAGAGGGAACATTGGATGGGACTCCATCTCTCTGCAGATGTTCCTCTCAGAGTTTCCAGCAGCTGCTTCGTCGTAAGGTAACAAAAGTACTTTGGACCCCGGTGTGGCCCCGCCCTGTTTTTGATGCTCATGGGCTCAACCGAAGCTGTTAGCCAGCTGTGGATCTGCATACAGAGGCTCAGGAAGTCAAACCGGCCTCTCTGCATCTCCATGGTGCTGACAAACCCTCCAAACCATCATTTCTCCGCTCAGGCACAAAGCGTTCTCCTGCTGACATTTACAAGGTCAGTACACTGTGCAGTCAGTCAGCGACTGCATGCAAATGCACAGACAGCATCTCATCAAAATACATTTACAGACAGCAGGATTACCTTCTGCTCTTTGCTCCTTAAAGTCGACTCCGCTGAGTTGTGACCTCCTTCCCGCCAGCAGCGTGAAACAGCCGTGATCGGGAGCTGCGCCGTGTTGCCGGCGAACAGATCAGACCGTACGGGAAGACCAAGACGAGGAGATGAAAGCTGATCGATAAAGACCGAAGCACGGTGAAATCTGAGGGCCCAGTTTGAGCCGCTGCAGCGTGAAGTGGAAATAATGCAGAAGGCTGAGAGCAGCTGATCTGACCATTAATAACTCAGAGTCACAGAAAGATGACGAGTTATTCAGGTTTACCAAAAACTGGACACGAGGAGATTTAAAGCCGAGCTCCTTCGGCTCTAAAGTGACCAGCTTGACCTCGACTTTGAGCCATCAGGTGGTCACTGTGTGGGAGCTTGATCAAATTTGGACCAATCCTGTCACTGTTTGGACAAAAGACTTTAATAAACTTGTCTCACGATACACGCGGGACAGTCTGCCACGCATCCAGCATGTAGAGACAGGACCATCTAGCTGGGCAGGAGACGGTCGGGTGTACAGCTCGGATCCTTGGAGGACCAAGAAAGAAAGAAGTGATTCAGAGGTCAAATGCATGTAAAGGAGAGAGAGCCTTTAATCGTCTTCACTTTGTTATTTATTTGCCTTTGTGATGATTTCTCGATGTGTTCAGTAAAATGAAAAATGTACATTTCAGAAAAGTGGAGTAAATACTGAAGGAAATTAAAACATAAATATTTTATATCTAATTATAATTAATTATTATATATTTATATGATATAATTTCATATAATATTATAAATAATCATTATTTACATTGAAACTTTTGGTGTCATATTAATCAGATGTATTAATTTCTTCATTTTTCATTTTGCCTCAGCTCTCCTTAGACACTGTAAACTCTGCTGATCACAAAGAAGCTGTTACAAGATGTGCTGGAATTTTACCTTAAAGAGTGTGTGTGTGTGTGTGTGTGTGTGTGTGTGTGTGTGTGTGTGTGTGTGTGTGTGTGTGTGTGTGTGTGTGTGTGTGAACCACAGGAGGATGGCGCGTGAAAGTGATGATGAGGATGTGAAAAACATCCTGAAAATGAATCTCTGTGGTTTTAAGTTTTTATCAGAGACTTGAAGGGAATCAAATCTGGAATCATGGAAGTGAAGTGAGTCACCTCCATGTGGCTCAGTCACACTGCAGTAAACACAGGACAGCATCTTCCTTGTGAGGAGGAGTCTGACTGCAAGTAACTGTGGAGGCCAGCTGATGGTCCAGAGATGAAGGTGTTGGACCCACAACCTCCGGGAGACCACTGTCCATCGTGTCTCCAAAATCCTGGTCTGACTCAGACTGACTGCAGTCGCTCTCAGACAGGTTAGCAAAGATCTGCAAATAACTGCCGTCTGAAAACACATCGGCAACACGTTGGAGTCAGTCTGCCGATGAGCAAAAGGGACGTATGTCTTTGAAATCGACAGATTTAAATATGGTCAATTCTAGTTCCAGAAACCCAAGATGGCGATGGCCATGAAGCGAACACGTGACAGAGGCTTTCTGGTGCTTTGCTCATTAATAACTGTCAAAGCATCCATCCAGGAGCTTGCATTAAATTACCAGGAGCCACCCTGTAATGTAGGCAGCTGTCCAAACATCTGCAAACATGTCTTCAGCACAGCCTTCATCAGCTGCTGCTGCTGTTTGTAGAAGAAACAACGCGGCGTGGACGACACTGGAGGATTTTCTTCTTCAGCGTCACACACGCTAAGGCGACGGCGCCGCCACTCATCACCTCTTCGCTGTCAGCTGAAATGTCACATCAGCTGCAACGCCGCTTGATTTCCAGCTTCCATCTGTTGGGGATCAACTGAGGTGTGTGTGTGTGTGTGTGTGTGTGTGTGTGTGTGTGTGTGTGTGTGTGTGTGTGTGTGTGTGTGTGTGTGTGTGTGTGGTTATGGCCTTACTGAGACTGGTCTGTTGCTCTCAAGTCATCATTTTCAGTCTGTTTGGTGTCATGGGCTGTTTCCCAGTTCAGGGTCTGCAGCCTTAAAGGCCGCATTTCAAGGCCGATTATGTCACAGCGGCGCGCCGAAGGCTGTCCCAATTCAAAGGCTGCTCGAAATGCATCCCTCAAATGCGTCCTTCATTTCCCTGAATTTTAAGGCTGTGGCAGTGTAGACTTCGTGGCCCAACATATCCCAGAATGCATAGCGCGGCGGTGGGTGTGGATAATTTTGCCGAAAAAAAACGGCGGATGAGGGGCGGCCGAAGAGTGAACTTTAAGTAAGTACTGAATATTATGTCACTTATTTATGTGCAAATGTTTAATAACGAAGAACATGAAAACATTCCTGTTGGCCACATGTCGGCAAAGTCATGTGACATTAGTGACGTTTGTACTAACTTGGTTTTAAAGCCTTTACTTTAAAACAGTGGTTCTTAACCTGGGTTCGATCGAACCCTTGGGGTTCGGCGAGTCGGTCTCAGGGGTTCGGCAGAGCCTCCACCGTGACATGCACGGCTCATTTTGTGCACCAGTAAAAACATATCTATGTCTTGAATTTGAAAAAAATCCTATTTTATTTTTCAGTGACTGCGCATATGAAAGTGGTGGGGTTCGGTACCTCCAACAAGGTTAAGAACCACTGCTTTAAAATATACGCCGTTCAATAGCTGAGCTTAATCTCACAGAGAATGATCAAAGCTCATGTAGAAACAAACAAACACATGAACAAAAGATTTTCTCCTTCATTTCTGTCAAACACAGCTGTATGACACGTTTCCAGCTGTTAGTATCATGGTTGCTAGGCAACCTGGGCAGCGCAACGGAGGCTAGACCGTCCCATTTCACAAGCCTCGCACTTCCAGCCTTAGCGGTCTTTGAATACGCGGCCCTTGAGGATCGTTGAGGCTGCGTACTTTAAGGCTGCAGACCCTGAATTGGGAGACAGCCACGGTCTGGGTGTGTGGCTGTAAAATTCCACTGAAGGTCTGGACCTCCCTGGTATCCACCCATGGGCAGGGCCTACAGCCTCCCTCACCTGAAGCTGATTGAGGCAATCAGGTTGGTTGCTGATGCTGCTTCCTCGCCAGTTCGTCCACTACCCTATGTTGGTAACCAGGCCTCATGCTTCATGTCTATGAATCTCAAGTGCTCTACTTAGCTTGCATCTTGTGTTCTAGTTACTCCTGGAAATTCCATCACACTGAACCTCTCGTCTTGGAAATCTGGTTAACCCGCCTGCTTTCAGAATCATCTCCTTGCCTCACCTGCCTGCCCTCCTGCCCTTACACCACCTCGGGCCCTTCACCGCTCAGGACAGCTGTCACACACCACCAAAACCACCTGGACCGCACCACCTCTCCTTCAACGCTTCCATCTCCCACCTGCACAGTAAGACGAATATTTTCATAGCTTCCACCCTCTCCAGAACTCCTTGGCTACCGCTCTAACACTGCTCTCCTCTCTTCCAGTACGTACCTAATCACCAACAGCTGCCGTTGCTTTCTTGGAGCTGTCCCCTTGCTTATCCTTCTCCCCTGGCCAAGACCCTCACGCCCCATGTGTCAAGCTTTAAGTCAAGTACTATCATAAACGTCATTTTTGTGCTAGTTAATAAACCTTTGTTAAACCCCTTCCTCAGCCTCCGCTTTGGGTTTCCTGCACGTTGATTTTTGGTGCTCGGCCTCCAGCCGTTTTGTGACATTTGAAACTAAATTCTGATCATTTCCAAATATAAACCAAGATCTTTAAAATGAGGCAAAGGTTCAAACAGGACATGAAACAGCGTCTCTGAGCTCTTAAAATAGAGTTCACCTATTTTGTGTGTGTGTGTGTGTGTGTGTGTGTGTGTGTGTGTGTGTGTGTGTGTGTGTGTGTGTGTGTGTTGATGTCGATGTCGATGTAATGGAGGCAGCCTCTGATAACCAGTGACATCTGAGGCCCCGTGGATGAGATCGTGCTGGTTCTGCATGTCCCAGCGGGTCTCTTTGTTTGAGTCCAGTTCAGACTGGTTTATATGAGCTTTACCCAGCGAGTGCCCTGTAGGTGAATTAGAGACGAACAGGAAGTGAGCAGGTGCAGTTTTCATGAGCAAACATGGCGGCTGGAGGAACGGAGCAGGCGCTTCAGATGACCTGTCGGAGTAAAACCTCGACCCTGTAATGGCCCGCATTACATTACACAGGTGTTCCTAATAAAGTGGTCAGTGTGTGAACAATATGTCAGTACTTTAGAGGCATTAAAGATTTACAGAAGATCGAATTCAAGTTTTAATAATTGAAGGAAACCCCACATACTGCTATTAAAGAGGGAGGTGAACTTGTTATATACAAGCAGCATTTTTACAGTTTTTAAATTTTAATTTATGATTTCATCCTAATAAAACAAATGGCTTCCTTGATATTAAACATCTGGCTCCAGGTGTTCATAGATTACCACCATGGTGTGTAATCAGTGCGATTGTGGCGACCTGGAGTAAACGTTCACGAGTATCTTAAGGACTGCGACACGACAGCGAGCATGTTCAATCCACCTTAAACACTTTCATCCATTAATAAACATAAACTGGGGAGCTTACAACAAACAGAAGAAGCAGATGTTCTTCCAGCTGTGAGACGTTCAGAGGTCAGCTGTGGGTTTAACACCACTATCCAAACACATCAGCAGGTTACATGTTCACAATTAACATGTACATGATCTGGGATCAGTCCTGTTGATGCTCTCATGAATAGACGGATGGCGGTAACGTCGCTGGGAATTATGGGATGGAATTATTTCCTCTCTTTTCCTGAAGGATGGTCCAGCGTGTCCTTAAGCGTCAGGGTCAGTCAGGATGCACGGTGGCGTGTACTACCTGAACACAGAGCGCCTCGCTCAGGTTTTATGGTAACGCTCGCATCACATGACAATACTGTCTCTCGTCCCTGAACCAATCAGCTTCTCCCTGTGTGTAAACACATTCCTGGTATATTAAATAGTGAAGCTTTTGCATGTTTGCGGCACATCGTTTCTATGGCGCCGTGCTGGTTATTGAACAGAACTGAATCTACCGTGAAGTATTCCCAGTACGACATTTCTCCTCCATTTATGGAATTCAGGATCCGGTAACATCCCAGGAGGAACAGAAAATCTCTCGGGACCCCAAAACCAACAGGAAGTCCAGTGTTTGGAGTTCAGTGTGATTTTTGGCACAGTTCTCGGCACTTTCTGGCTTTATGCTTAAAAAACCTCCTAGAGAACCAATCAGACTTCCTGTTTGTTCAGTCTAAGGCCATCTGTGACGGGGTGGCTCATTCCCGTGCTTTAAATCTTAAACTTAGCCGAAGGCCAAACGATAACCGAAGCCGACTCTCACTCGCACAGGAGGTGTGCAGAGCTTCCGGCGTCTTTGCCGAGCGCGAGGGGGAAACATCGATTGACAAACTTAATTACACATCTGCAGAACTGGAATAAAACTGAAAACAGCTTTTCGTCTGAGAAATAACCAGCAATCATCCTCTCGGCAGACGTGTGGAAAACATCAACACTCGAGTTTCCTCTCGTTTCCTTTCATCAGCAGGTGAAATCGGCTCCATCATCACAGCGAGAGCCTTTAACTGCGCCTCGGTGCGCCACGTTTAATGCTTTTTTGTCCACATATCAAATCAAAGGCTCGTTATTGGATTAATCATTACGAGTCTACTACTTTCTTTTCCTTATGTGCCAATAAATTTCTCGTTGTTGTGTCCTGCTGGAGAAAACAAGAAATCTGAAGACATTCGTTTGAGGTTTCATTCATTAAAACAGACATTTTAATTTCTGTTGCAGTTTAATTAATGACATTTCCATTATTGATGGAATTACAAAGCAAGTAAACAAAAAGCTCCAGAAGGAATCGATCGTCTGCACTGAAAAAAGAACACGTTGGATTTACTACATTCAGTCGAGGACGTTGTTTCACGCAGATGTTTTGCTTTGGCAGCAACTTAAACAACTTTTAATCAAATCAAAATCAAAGTGTAATCAGCACAACATATTCATATTCAATAACCCTGTGAAGTTTGTGCTGATAACATGTGACCGAAACATGTTTAGATAAAGTCATTTGAGCTTTTCGAATATTTTAATCCTTCATATTCTGTCACTTTATTCCAACACTGTTCATTCACGTTTACTCTAATTCTACTTGGTCACTTAAAAACTACATTATCTTCGTATTACATAATGTTCAACAAAGTCTAGAGTCTGGTTGACATCAAAGTTTAATGGATTTATGGCGACTTCCACTGCATCCATCCTCCTCACTTCCAACATAAATGAAGACAGAAACTAAACAGCAGTGATGTTTGCAGGGTTACTGAAGTTGGGCTAGCTGGTATATAATGATGTGCTACGTGATTGCTAGCGACACAGCTATGTTAGCATAAACAGTGAAGCTGGAGGATGAACGCTAACTTCTTTCCACTCGATAAAAGTTAACGTGAGGGTTCCTGATGGTTAGAGACAAATGCAATCGCATGGCAGGATGCTGTAAACGGACCAAACTTCAGTCAGGAGAACAACTGAGATAATCCATCCACAATACGAGGTTAGTCATTCATATACTGCTGCTGGGCTGCAGTTACATCGTAAGGGTTTAAACACTGAGCTTTAAAATGAACAGTGGTAACAAAAACAGGTCGACAGTGATCACGGACTGTTTTTAGGGGCTCGTTCAGATTAAATAGAACCAGATACAGAAAATTAAAACATGTTAAAAACACAAAAGCCTTATTAAACTCAGAGCAGTTTGGACCCAGATGCAGGGTTCATGCGTCATCACTTAAAGACTGGATTAGCCCAACCACAATAACTGCGTGACCGTGGGAGCAAACCAGAGAGAACCCACTGTAAAGTAGCTGGATTGTGGATTTGAACCCAAGATCATCTTGCTGTGAGGCAACAGTGTGAACCACTGCACTGTCAATCCAGATTTAACAAAAGTAGGAAAGCTATGATTTCAAGCCCTTAACAGGTCAACACTAGCATACACATGTGTGCAGGTGTCTGCCCCTGATAACTGCTGTGATTTCCCTGTGGGTCGAAATCTCCTGTGATCTTGTGAATTTCGTGAGTCCAGGTAACCACTCTAACTAGATCATATCAGGTCATCTCAACAAGAACGAAATAAGTTGATGAATTTCCTGCAGATTAAATTACGTTCATCATGGAAACAAGAAATTATGTGGTTCAAATTACAAGTCAGACTTTTTAAATGTAACAACCTCCCAATGTCCTTGTTTTGAGGTTTTGTCCCAGGAATGATGTGATCGAGCAGATCAGAGTGCCCCTGCTTGTTCCTGCTGCTCTTCATCACAGACATTAAACCGCTGCAGTTGTCTGACTGATACATCTCATGATCCTGATGCTGCAGTGATGAACACAGAGCAGAGTTTGGACTGTGACAGCTGTGGTTCTTAAACAGAGCTGAACATGTCACGTGGATATTTGTAGTTATGAGATTACAGGGACTTGAAGTGACCTCCTGTGGGCTTTGCCTGTGACGTGGAAAGTTTTAAAAGCAGATCAAATTTTGCATTGCTTCATTAAATATATTAAAGTTACTGTGATTCATGACTGTGAGGAGCTCAGGTCTGAACAGATCTGGTTGATTTTATGTGAACCAGAGACTTCAGTTTAACATGTTCACTGTAAAATATTTAAACATTTATTATATGACAGATTTAGTTTTTCTGATCAGCTGACTGAATAAAAACACCGGAGGATTTCATCATGGACAGTTTTCCTCCTAAAAACAGAGACTTTAGTAACAGGAAACTCTCGTTTCCCATTCTTCCTGTTTGTTTGAACGCAGCAGCACACCTGTGCAGGTGTGCCACATTAATCTGAGCTCTGTGGAGACAGGAAAGTAAAAGTTCCTTCACAGCTTCTGATGGTGTCTACGGTCTGTCTCATAAACCTGGCTGTGACCAGCATGATGAAGAGTGTGCTGATGAAGGTGATGATGTCATAAAGGTAAGAAGCTGCTGTTCTTCATGTTTTAAAAGCATCTCGTTCAGCTGACGATGGCTTGGAGTGTCTCGGCTGTTTGCTCCGTCTGCTTTCTTATTAACTGTGTGGACATTTACACACACACACACACACACACACACTAGGGCTGGGTATCGTCACTCATTTCTAGAATCGATTCGTTTCTGATTCACAAGGTGCCGAATCGATTTGATCCACGATTCGATTCAATTCGATTTGAATCTAGGAAATTTTGACAGTCAGAAATATTATAATTCAGATCATGCATCATTACATTTATATATTTTTATATCTATAAAAAGGAAGCTGACACTTGCGAGACTTTATTAAATGTGTGAGCATCACAGCGAGGCCTTTGTGTCAAAGTAACTGAAGATAAAACAGAAAAACATGAAGGAGATTTTCCAGGCCTGGATTTTATAAAAATATTCTGCAGTAGATCAAAAACGAAAGAAAACCATTAATGAACACATGAACGTTACCTGATGCTGCTGACGTGAAGCAGAGCAAAGTTACAGAGGTTTTATTAGAGACACAGCTGAGCCTTTTGCAATTTTGCATAATTTTAAAACGTTTAAATTTGTTCAGTATTGAACGGCAGAAGTTAGGTTTTCTTTTCAGAAGTAAGTAAAAGGAAAAAAACAGCGGCTGACAGCCTGTAAACAACAGTGGACTTGTGCATAACAAGCAAGCGAATAATGCAGAAAACAGAGAGAGAGAGAGAGAGAGAGCTGTGCATGAAGTGTGATTTTATCCTGGTGGAAGCAAAACAGCAAAAGTCAGAGTGAATTCATGTTTGTGTGAAGCGTAGTTTGGATCTTCTTTTGCTGCTGGTTCGGTCAATATTGTTTGGAGAGAGATCAAACCTGCAGCTTTAGAATCAGCACAAAAAGGGCGTGAACACAAAGCTCGACCCGCCGACACATCAGAATCAGCGACCGTGTCCGTGCCGTCGGTGAGAAAGTCACATCTCACTGATTCTGATGCGTCGGCGCTTTGTGTTCACGTCTTTGTGCAGAAGCCGTGTTCCTGCTCTCATTTACTGTTTTAGCTGTTTGGTAGTTGTTGAAATTTTGTGAGGTTTAACCTGAGATTCTGGCGTTTCGGGCAAAATAAATTTATATTAAAAAATCGATTCAGGATTTTAATGAATCGATATCACGTTATCCAAGCCAGGATCGATTTTAATCGATGAATCGATCATCAAAACCCAGCCCTAACACACACATACACACACACAGAGTTCTGTGGGTGTATAGTGAGAGTAGTGAGTGGTGGGGTTGGAGGGCTTCTGCTGCACACACACCTCCACACTCGCTGTTTGTTGGACCAAATTTTAACAATAAATGTGGCAAACTGATGAAAATGTTGTGATGAAGAGTTTGATCATCAACCTGAGGACATCACAAAGGTATGAAGCTGCTTTTTGTTTTTGTGTGTGTGTGTGTGTGTGTGTGTGTGTGTGTGTGTGTGTGTGTGTGTGTGTGTGTGGTGCAGCTGCAGCCAATCATGAAGCCAATCTCTGGCACCTGTCTTTCCATCAGTGCAGCCATAAAAGTCGAGGTGGCGGTAAAGCGGAGTGACTGATTTAAGAGCTGCCGCGGCTGATTTTTATTGCCACCATCTTTGTTTTGGGCGCTTTGCTGTGGATCACACACAGACACGAGCGTCATTACCAGGCCGTGTGACATCCGTCCTGATTTTCAGTGTCTGATCCACAGGACAGCTGGCAGACGGTTGCAGTTTTACGATGGAGTCCTGACCTACAGGTGCACATTTAAAAAAACAAATTAGTTTTCTAACAGAGCAGCAGCAGTCTAAGCAGGAAGCCCTGACCTCACCCTCGCCTCCTGCAGCTCATCTGGGAAACATTGATTCATATTTTTAAAAAATGAAGAAAGGCAGGCGGGTGTGCTGGGAGTTAAAGCTCTGAGGCTGATATGTGGTCATAAAGGAATCCTCATCATGTGGGATGTGAAGTATGACTTAATGTTCAATCAGGATGATCTGGAATCAAACATCTGCCTGATATTCGTTAAATCACTTCCACCTTCCCGTGCTGTCAAACTCAACAATGACATCACTACTCCAGTCCAATCAGCTTCTGGCCTGAAGCCTCCCCCAGCGTTTAGACTCTGGGGTCCTCCCCCACATCCTGACACCGGTGGGATTCCTGACTTCCATGATGTGTCATCAGATAAATAATTCATTTCTGCTCATGCAGCTCTACCTTCTTAGACCCCGCTCTGCTCTGCAGCCTCGGTGAGCTCAGCATATTCTTTCTTTCCCCCCCACACACAGTCTCATAGCTTTAAATCTGGTTGCCTGATCAGCTGAGACTCAGGTGACTGAGGTTAATATTCAGTAGTTGTTGTTGTTGTTGTTGTTGTGTAACCACACGTTCTCCTGCTGCCTGTGCAGGTGGTGCCGGGAACACCAAACAGCTCAGGTTGTGTTGAGTTTGGTTTGAACTCAGCTGGAAGAGTTTCACCGACTCGTGTTTTCTGTGTGATGCTGTGATCATGTTTCATGCTTTCATATTTAAACTGTGGCTCACATGCATGAAGCTCACAGGACAAGAAAACCTGCTCAGTCAGATGAAGTTCATCTGCTGACAAACTTCATTTGCTACATTTCCACATCTCCTGTGGGACAGTGACCTTTAACCTTTAATGTTTACGTGACTGCAGGTTGAAGGCTCTACCACATAAACAGCCGCACAGAGAGCACGCTCAGACATAGCAGTGCCTATTTCACAGCTCCGTGTTAGATCATCGAGTTTCTGCATCTTATTTGCAGCAGTGTTAGTGTTACAGATGTTTTCTGTATACCATCATCATCACCTGTAACATCATCATCATCTCCGATTGGAGCAGGTGGCACCCACGTGCCCCTTTTTAGTGAGCGCGCTCAGTGCCTGAAGGAGAAAACAAGGCTTGAGAGCCAAACTTGATCGCCGTTGTTGTGTCGTGATGTTTCTGATGTTAACTTTTGCTGAGACGGCAGCCGTACCAACATGACACCATGGAAACCCTCCAGCCGTCTCCCAGTCAGCCTCTTCTGTTGGTTCAGATGTTTGAACGCTGACTTTAGATCATTTCATGAAACTCTTTGTTTTAGCTGAAATGTGATTTGATGAGGTTTTGAAAGCTGCTGCGTTCGACCGACACGTGCTTCAGCTGCAGGGTCAGAATGTAAACATGAACACATAAAGCTCCAATTAGCATCATTAGCACGAGCGTCTTCTTCTGATCGCTGAATTAAGGACTCACACGCTGCGACACGCTATCGCTGAGCTAATCGCTGCCTGCGCCGTCTTCTTACACTAAAGGGATAATCTGCTGCTCTTTATCAGTCGCAGCAAATAATAGGATTTAGGAGTCCACACACACACACACACACACACACACACACACACACACACACACACACACACACACACACACACACAGCCCTGTGATTTTTCTCATTAAGAGATTAATGTAAAAAGCTCCGCCTCAGGACAACTGGGTGTGTGTGTGTGTGTGTGTGTGTGTGTGTGTGTGTGTGTGTGTGTGTGTGTGTGTCTTAAGGCTCTTCCACCAGTATCTACTCGGCCCGGCTCTATCCTACTCTCACCTGTAGGAGGCGCCACAGTGGCTCTGCCTCCATCTTGTCCTATCCCAGCATCCTCCTCTGTCACACCAACCCTCTGCACGTTTCCGCTCAGCGTCTGAGAGGCGCACAGTAAAACGTTCAGCCTGACGAGGCTGATTGGTCCCCGGGGGCTATCGAACCTGCAAACACGTTGGTTATTCCAACAAGTGGCTGAGCAGATGTTGCTGTGACACAGCACAACAGAACCTGAGTGGGACCCAGAAACAGGCAGTCGCAGAAATGAGCAGAGGGATTATTTTTGGATCTCACAGACATGATTCAGTTTGACCTGCTTGTGTTTCACTCAGGCTGAACAGCTGGACTGAAATCAGGTTTTGACATCTGCATCACAGATGCTGACGGCCAGCCTTTAAAGACTGATGCTGGGGTAGAAATGATCTTTAAGATGAGACATTTAGTCAAATTTAGTCCACTGCCACGGGGGTGCAGAGGATGTGTCGGCAAAGGTGTGTCCTGTTTTTGTGATGTCATTAGAAAAGTGAAGCTTTTACATTTTGAATAATCAGTACATGTGAAACAACCTCCTCATGTCCCTTCGTATGATGTATTAGTCGATATGGTTTCCTGAACTTTGACCTTGGAGCGCTAACAATGAAGGTAAATAAATACAATTTAAAGTTTTTCCTGATTTTTCACGTTTGATGTGACCGATGTTCACCAAAATGAAACCAGCTTCAGTTTGATGATCACAGCTTTGTCACCAAAATCAGTCGTGCAGCATCTGAAACTATTAGAATGTTTATTCTTGATTTAAACTCTGGGTAAATGCGTTACTGCATCATCATCTGCTCTGCTGAGGCTCCTGAGGACCAGGTTTTGGCAGAAGGATTCAGCTCGTCTGTATTTTGGGGTCCGGTGTTTCTCGTCTTCCTCCTGACAACAGCTCAGGTTCTCTGAAAGGTTCGTGTCAGCGGAGCTGGCCGGCACAGAGGGGATGGTCAGAAAACCGTTTGGTAGTGCTGTGGCATGACGGGCAGGTGGTCAGTGCTGCTGGAAAAGGAAATCTCCATTAAGCTTTCTTTACTTTGCATTGAGAGGAACTTCACAGTGGATTTCAAACACTCGTCCTCCAGACTGTAAAAATGTGCTTTAATCAGAAACAGAGACTTTAGTCCAGGTGTCACGGCACACTGTGACACCTGCCTCCGTCCAATTCAGCTGAGTTTTCCACACTAACCTGGTTGTTCTCCCACTTTTTTTCGTTCCACTCAGTTTCCCATTGATACACTAGCTGACCTTCTTGCAGGATCACTGCAGCTGAGTTAAATCAGCTGGTTATTCATTATTACAGATACGGTTGTGATAATGGATTCCTTTCTTTAGGCGATTACTTTTGATAGCACCAGCTTTTTTTTTAGCAGTGAAACTGATTTTATGTCAGAATATTAGTTGGTGGAAAAAGCAAAGGAAATGTGACCGACAGGAAATGATGAGTGCGTCCCGAGTTATCATCCTTTCGTCGTACTTTGAGGCATTTTCAGAAGCTTTTAAGTTTAGTGCAGATGCTCGGAGTTACAACCCTCCTGAGGTCTTTTATTGGAGTTATGAGTATTTTCAGTCTGTACTGCTTCACTAACACAGCCTTCATCATTGTGGTTTTAAAAATGGTCTCCTGGGTGTTACAGCTCTAATATCAAAAATGAGAAATCTACTCGGGCAGGAGGGAATCTCACACAGCACCATGGGGATGTGAAATCGCGGAGAATGAAAGGATGACCTTTCGCACAGGTAAATCTTTCTTTGGTGGGGATGAAAAGTACCTCAGCTTTCCCAGTCTGACTTGTCTGCTGCTGAGGTCATGTCTGAATAACACAAACCCTTCGGCGTGACTCACTTCACTTCTCTGTAATCAAGAAACCCCGGATGCCACCTGGAACGTGACGCTCGGCCTGCGTACGCTCTGCAGCACCGTCTCCGTTTGTTTGACCTCACGACCCGCAGACTAAAATCCTGCAGATAGCAGCTCACTGTATTCGGTTTTCCACTGCTTTGTAACCTTTCTCATTCAAAACCTGTAATTCACTCAGAGTAAAAATACGCAGAGTAACCTTGGAGGAATAACCAATATATAAACAATCCAACATCTCATGTTTGTGAAGGAGGAAGCCGATGCCATCCTTTATTCTTCGTGGCTCTAAAGATGTGATGAATGCTGGAAAAGATCATTTTTCACACGTTCCTACAGTCGAAAACCATTTTAAGTAGAATTTTATCGCTTTGAGACCAGTTTGAGGGGTAAAAACTCCCCAAGGTCGTCCCCAAAAGACCCTAAGGTCAACGTTTCTGACAGTCACCTGGGATTTTCAGATTTTACACCATAGGTGCATCTACTGAGATGCTGAGGGGGTAGCGCTGGTGGCATTTCATCAGTTTTAGTCTTTGCATTTTAACTAGTTAGTTATTAATCTCTGTCTCTCTTCCACAGCATGTCTTTATCCTGTCTTCCTTCTCTCTCCCCAACCAATCACAGCAGATGGCCCCGCCCCTCCCTGAGCCTGGTTCTGCTGGAGGTTTCTTCCTGTTAAAAGGGAGTTTTTCCTTCCCACTGTCAGCAAAGTGCTGCTCATAGGGGGTCATATGATTGACGGGTGTTATTGTAGGTCCTTACCTTACATTATAAAGCGCCTTGCAGCAACTGTTGTTGTGATTTATATAAACAAAAGAAGCACTGATCACTGTCAGAAGATGAGTTTGAGGAGACGAACAAGAAGCAAATATTGGGATTATTTTGGACACTGCTGACAAAGGAATTCAAGACGAATGAAAGCCCTTTGTTTGAGGGAGAACTATTCAAACATCGTAAGCAAAAGTTTTGTTGCTTTCCACGTCAAGAACAAAATACACCTCGTCTATGAATTGGTGTTCTGGTCCAGCCTTTCCTATGACACAGTGGGATTAATGTCTGCCAAAGGCAAAATGATAAACGTGCATTAAATACTGCACAAACAGAGGGAAGGCAACATCTGTCTTCATCGTAAATGTGAACATAAACTTACAAAAGAGGCGAGGCGGGGACATAAAGGAAGTGCACTTGAACATACAGACATTTATCAGCCAACTTGTGACTGCTACACGGACAAACAAGACATCTGCCATAAATCTGGACAGGCGCTGTGGGTGCGAAGACACATAAAGGACACCTGACTACGGAGACGGGCCATTTCAGGACTCGTAAAGCTGGAGCAAAGTCAGAGAAACCATAAAGAGTTGACGACACGACGCAGGGGGAACGAGATGCTTGGCCTCAGACAAAGAAACATCGTCAGCTCGCACTCAGTTCTGCAACAGCTGATGCTGCCGAGAGAGTCTAAAGATTTCCCAAGAGCTCGTTGTGTTTAGTGATGGTAAATTTGATTCTTTTTACTGAATCGAGTTTAAATGAGTCACTCACCAAAGTGAATCGGGTTTCTTGAGTCATTTGAGTCACTGAGTCATTTGACCAGAGAGTGCAAAAATGTACATTTTCACTCAAACTTAATTTGTTTCTCTTTTAATGTAAATCCTACTGCTAAGATGAGTGATTGTAAAAGAAAACAACTATTTTATAGAGCAAAAAAGATTCTACAGGGAACATTTATTTATTTGTATTTTATTTTATTAGTATTTTCCTTAATTGTGTCAAATATATATTTTCTCATCTAAATGTGCACTGAGCTGTGAGCCAGGGGGCGGTACAGTGCCTTAACATTGGTTGCCAACCAAGCAGAAGAAGAAGAAGCTGTGAGCCAGGAGGGAGGGGGTGAGCAGCTCAAATGTGCTTGTCACTACCCGATCCGTACCCCGCATGCGCAAAAGGTGTCTACTTCCGGTCGAAGCGTTTTACGATAGTTACAGGTCAGAGTATCTGTTAAGATGTTAAGAATAACAAGTATCTCTTATAATGTTTCCGCTAATGAAACATTTAATATAATGTAGACAAAAATAAAAAGATAGTGACAGATCGTTACTGCGCATGTGCAAAGTCGGACCGTACAAATCGGGTCTACCCGATCCGTACCGCACATGTGCAGATGTTTTCTTCTTCTTCTGTTCGTTTAATGGCAGTTTACTCCCCAGTGTACGAGGATACCGCCACCTGCTGACTGAGCAAATGAACCCTATTGTAAACTGAATTAGCGTCATCACAAACGTGTGTTAAATTTGATGTAGTGATAGTCGAGTGTGTTTATGCTTGTCTGTGAGGAGAGGATTGTTGGAATAATGATGATGATGTGCGCTGTCACTGTCAGTTGTCAGTAAACACTTCATCTGGCTGCTGAATCATCACGTGACATATTATAAAGTCTGTATTATTAACTCTGTAATTAAGCGCCATTCTTCTTATTTTACGGCGCTGTTGTTCAATCGGGGGACGCTCTCTGTTGAGGAGAGAAGCATTAATTTGTTGCGGATACGGATTATCCATTGTTTAAATGTCCCGGTAGTCGAAAAGGAGGCAGAGCTGCTCAGAAATGCTAGGAGCTAACTGAGCGCTAACCGTGTCATTCAAATATATTGAATGTCGCAATGTTGGCAAAGAGAGGAAGTGACATAAGATTTGCCCATGCGAGGTACGGATCGGGTTTCCGGTACGGATCGGGTAGCGACAGTGTTGTTAGCATGTTAGCTGAGCGCTGCTACTGTGAACCGAGGAGCTATTGTCTTGATGTGAGCTTCTACTCTGGGTTTTTTCTTCCAGTTCAGAGCAGAAATGTTTTTGTTAAGAAACTGGCTGTTGTTTTTTTCCCCACAATTTTAATTATAAGCTAGATATGACTACCGCCCAGTAGCACTCACCCCCATCATCACTAAGTGCTTAGAGCAGCTGGTCCTAGCACACTTCAAATCCTGTCTCCCCCCCACCCTGGACCCCCACCAATTCGCATACCGCAAGAACAGGAGCACAGAGGATGCAGTCTCCATCGCACTGCACTCTGTCCTCTCACACCTGGACAACAACAACACCTACGCCAGAATGCTGTTTATAGACTTCAGTTCAGCATTCAATACAATCCACCCCTCACAACTCATCAGGAAACTGACAGACCTGGGCATCAGTTCCCTCATCTGCAAATGGTTACTGGACTTCCTGACCAACCGCCCCCAACATGTCCGGCTGGATAACCGCTGCTCATCTACCATCACAATGAACACCGGTGTACCACAAGGCTGTGTGATGAGCCCTTTCCTCTACTCCCTCTTCACCCACGACTGCAGACCTGCTGATGGTTCCAACACCATCATTAAGTTTGCAGATGACACCACGGTGATTGGCCTCATCAGTGACAACGATGAGGCCGCCTACAGGGAGGAGGTGGATCGTCTGGCTGAGTGGTGCGACACAAACAACCTGCTGCTTAACACCGAGAAGACCAAGGAGCTCATCGTGGACTACAGGAGGAATGCTGACCCACATCCACCCATCCACATTAAGGGGACGGCTGTGGAGCGTGTGAGCAGCTTCAAGTTCCTGGGAGTCCACATCTCCGAGGATCTCACCTGGACGACCAACTGCTCCAAGCTGGTCAAGAAGGCTCACCAGCGCCTCTTCTTCTTGAGGACTCTGAGGAAGAACCACCTGTCCTCAGACATCCTGGTGAACTTCTATCGTTGCACCATCGAGAGCATCCTGACCAACTGTATAACAGTCTGGTACGGGAACTGCTCTGCCTCGGACCGGAAGGCGTTGCAGAGGGTCGTGAAAACTGCCCAGCGCATCGCCGGAGCACCACTTCCTGCCATAAAAGACATCTACAGGAAGCGGTGTCTGAAAAGGGCTGGGAAAATCATCAAAGACCCCAGTCACCCATCACATGGACTCTTCACCCTCCTGCCCTCTGGGAGGCGCTACAGGAGCCTCCGGACTAAGACCACCAGGTACCGGAACAGCTTCTTCCCCACAGCTGTCAGACTCCTGAACTCTGCCTCCTGACATCTGACCCACGTTAAACTCATGGACTGAACATACACACACCCACAATGGACAACTGTACCCTCAAACACAATAATAACATGGACTGAACCATCACTCACAACCACTAGCACTTTATATAGCCTCTGTAGAAACTATCTACACCCTCACTTATCTTAACTGCACTACTGTATAGCTCTGTGTAAATAATCATTCTGTACATTCGATAATCTTTAATCCTACAACTGTTTACAACTTGCATAGTTCCCATTTCTGTATAGCTGTATATCCCAGATTCTGTAAAGTTATTTATTTCATATTCTGTATAGTTTTTCATATTTATATCCTGTTCATAGCCTGTACATATCCTGTACTCACTACAGCCTGTACATACTTATAGTTATAGAATATTCACAACATACTTCATACCGTGTACATTATAACATACCATAATAGACCCATTTCTGTAATAATACTCACATATCTATATTATTGCTAATATATATTGTAATATATCTATATCACTAAAGCACTTCTGGATGGATGCAAACTGCATTTCGTTGCCCTGTACCTGTGCATGTGCAATGACAATAAAGTTGAATTCTATTCTATTCTATATATTGCTGCTAATGGAATTAGTTTGCTAACAGCAACAGGGATGAGTCAGTGAGTCAGTTGGACTTGTGAATCATGATTCACGAGTCAGTGAAGTGATTCTCGAGTATTGAACAATTCGTTCACGAATCGAACATCACTAGTTGTGTTTCCTTTAACCCTGCACTGTTCTCACGTCTCATCAGCAGGGATTTATTTCTTAATAACAGAGTTATCGTGTGGACGCTGAGAGCCGAATGCTGCAGTAGACAATAGCATAGACACAGTACTTGTATATTTACATATACTACTGTGTGTGTGTGTGTGTGTGTGTGTGTGTGTGTGTGTGTGTGTGTGTGTGTCAGTATAAAATGGGTCCTCTTTGAACCTGACATTTAAGAACATTAGTGTTTAAATATTGTTTCTCATCATGCGTCACTGACTCATCTCTTTGTTGTGGCCTTGCAGTCTTTTCCTTTGAGCATCAGTTAACTGAGAGATAAGGCCATGGACGCAACAGCAGGTCTCAGAGCAACTTTAATTTCAGCGCCTTCTCAGTATCAGTGAGTCAGGAGCCTCGTACAGTAAAGAGTAAACGTGTTCCTGCTCTCTAACCGGGTTCAGTGTTAAATGTTTTTGTACTTGGTTGTGTGGATTTTACAAAGTGCTGCGTTCCTCTATGGCACAAGGAGCATGTTGGCTTTATCCATTTAGACTCTGCTGTATGAAAAAGTGTTAACAGTCTTAACTTCAAAGCTTTTTTATTGCTGGTGTCTGAATGGAAAACCTTTGAGTGCCTCTCTTCTGCTCTCGGCATCAACAGTGAGCAAGTTGCTGTTATCATTTCTAGCTTGAAATAATTACAGTAAGAAGATTTACACAGCTTCTTTCAAGGAATCCAAGGCTGCGTTACACAAAAACATTGAAGGCCTCAGTGAATCAGTGACAGCATGTTATAGGAGATGTGCGACTAGGATCCAGTGGAGGTGCAGGAGACCGGTTCAAACCTACTGCAGCTTTTCCAGGACTTTGATCCAGGACGTAGGCAGACACCAGTGTTGTAGTCCTGGCAACAGGAACAGCCACCGATGTAAAAGTAAAGAACAAACCGCTTTTCTGAGTAATGACTGAAACCACAACCAAGAGAAACGGAGTCGGATAATCACTAATGTCGCCAAACGGCACGATGAGCCGACACACTGCGACCCGGCTTTTTGAACAGCAACAAACTGTCTGTGAATGAGGTGCCAGAAAGAAGAAGCAGCTCAGGCCAAAAGATTGAGACCTTACCGTTGTTGAGATTGTATAAAAGGTACTGAGTCCACGCCACTCTGTCTTAATGTGGAAGATTCAACTTCATCAGTTGAGGACAAGGACGGGAACCTGAAACCACAGCTGAAAGAAACGACTGCAGAAAATCTTCACGTCCTTCAGCTGGTGATGAATGCAGCCATCTTTCCTGAAAACTTCAAAGACAGTTGTGCCATAAAAATGAAGTTCAGCTGTCATCCACACCCACAGCTGAGGATCCAGCAGGCACGATCAAGAAAGTGTGACGGTGTACGACCCTCTTACATGGAGGAGAAAAATGAGAACACCTCAGCTCACCTGTGCCTCGGAGCGGGCGTTTGGCACATGGAGGTTCATCTGTAACACAACTTAACGAGGAGCACGCTGATGCTCTTGTTCGCAAAGCCCATTCAGGGCAGCTAGCCCGGCCGGGTGGTCGAATGCTGCTGTGTCGAGCATCGACTGGAGCGCGCTGCATTCTGAATGGTGGGTGTTTTAATATTCTGTGCACTTTTTAGCCTCTGGCGTTTTGAACACGTGAAGCCAAAACACTGTTTTACAAAGAGGCTGATGTTGGCGAGCAGTCTGGCAGGCAATCTCTAAACTACTGTTCTGGTAGGTTTCGTGCAGCGCACACTGAACAAAGGAACACTTTCATTAAAGTTCAGTTAGTGTTTTTATTTTTCTCTATCTGACCTGAAAAACTGAAAATATTTGTTGTAGGTTTGTAGTTTTTATGTTGCAGACAAACTAAAATACTCGTGGTCACTGTTGCTGCCTGGCATTAGATTTTAGATTCTTTATTTTCCATCACAGGACAATTCGGTCTCATGTTTTGGTATTTTTCCTCTGTGGTATTAAACGGTATCGAGTGTGTTTCTGGTTATTGTTTTAACATAACCCCCTTTTTTTTTTTTTTTTTTTTTTTTTTTTTTTTTTGTCAGGGTAAACCTCCGCCTGCCCCACTCCTGCTTTACAGGTGAATATAGAGCAACAGGACCGCTGAGTCTTTGACTTTATTTATTTTCTGCTGTGTTTTACTTGCATCTATTTGAAAGACTGAGTGTAAACACACAAAATATTTTATTTTATGAGCTGGAATGTGCAGAAAATAGGTTTAAATGTTAAACTAATTTATTCAAGTCAGAGAATGTTGCAGATAATTAAATCTTTGCTTGATGCATAAAGTTAAAAGATTAAAACTAATAAAACAAGTTTTAAAAAGAGACTTTTCCATTTGATTACATTTTGTATGATGGATTATGCAGAAAAAGTAGAATTGGGCTGAAAGATCTATCGCTTTATCAGCTACTCAGGTTGTAAATCGTGTTTTTAAAAAGTAACTAAGTAACTAATTACTTGTGAAAATAAGTAATTGATTGATTGATTGAATCTTTATTTTGAACATGTTGAAAAAGTACAACAAAATAGAATTAAAAGAGACAAATGAACAAAGCAAAACAAAAGGAAAACGAGCAACCACAACTCCAAATAAAGTTCATGTTCAAAAAGGAGCAGGAAGAAGCATAAGCTTATTTAATCCCACCCCTTTTCCACTATATAGTATCAATAGACTACAAAAATACCTCCTTTCAATTACATTATATGTCATGTGTAATTTTTTTTTTTTTTTTAATATATACATATATGTTTCTGTCTATCCATACATACGTATATACACATACGCACATATACACATTTTCACCTCAAGGATACACAACCTACAAATATAAATATATAAATATATAAATATATATATATATATATATATATATATATATATACCCATACCAACATACCCGTGCACCCGCACACACATGAAAATATTAGACAAGAACACCCTATCAAATCTCTACCTTTCCCTGTACCCTGTAAAAACCATATCCTTAAACCGCTTTTTAAACTGCGCCATGCTCGGACTTTGCTTCATATCTTTACTTAGTCTGTTCCACAGCTTCACTCCACACACAGAGATGCAGAAACTTTTTAAGGTTGTACGGATACGAGGATGTTTTAAATTTAATTCCCCCCTCAAATTGTATCCCCGTTCCCTTTTAGAAAACATCAGTAATCAGTAAAGTAACAGGATTACTTTTTTGGGGAGGTAATCAGTAATTAGTTACTGATTACTTTTTCAAGTAACTTGACCAACACTGGTCATGAATACTTTCGTCACGTTTACTGTCTAGGCGCTAGGAAGCCAAAGAAAAGAAAAAACACCACTTTTCCTATTGGTGGAAAAATGTACCATGTTGACCAATAAAATGGCAACATGACATTTGGTTGTTCAGGACGAGGGGGAAGTTTTAGGAGTGACGGCAGTGAGAGTCACAAACGAATAGCTTTGTGCAGGAAATGGCATCATTAGTCCAAAGTAACTAATTACCAAGTTTGTCTATCCATCGGCACTGACACACAGGGATACAGTATAGTAGCCTCTAAGCTAAAGAAATAGGAACAAATCCCATGTTTGAGTGCAATAACAGCAACGTCTAGAGAAAAGCTCTGAAAGAAGAAAGTCAGGCTGACATAAAGAAATGAGGACTTTTCACTGCATTGCACATACAAGAGATCACATGACCGTGCAGGACTGTCTTGTCACAGTTTTGGTTGACGGTTGCTTGCACACAGCCCGTTAGCATGACCCACTTGCTTGCTGTCATCTCCTTAAAGAAACATTCGGTCCAGAAAAATCCACACACATTTACTCCACAGCTGAAACACTGGTAGGACCAAACCGTGAGAAATGTAGAAGCTAAAGAAAGAAATACATGAAGAGTCTGTTCTCGAAGTTCCAGGCTTCAAACACTCGTACGTGTCGTCTTCCTGCCTGTAATCTTTGTTTCCCTGTTGTCACATGAAGCAGAAATAAAACCATCACGGTGATAAGATGGAGACCAAGTGGCTTGAAATGGGAGCTGAAATCCCGTCTGTGTCGAGCTCCCACACTTGGCTAGTTAGTAATGAATGTCAAACAGCAGCTCATTTGTTTTTGTTTGTTAGCCTTTCCAAACAATGTTCCTGTGCAGCAGATTTAATTTTACAGTTGGAGAGCTTCATTTCCACGCTCCGAGAAATATTTCCTTCTTCGTCTGATTTTCCCCGTCCGCAAGATACTGGCCTGTAAAAACACACACACACACACACACACACACACACACACACACACACACACACACACACACTGCTGTGTGTAATGAACTGTTTGGTTTAATTAACTGGGCGTTTAGACTTCATTGACGGGAGATGAACTAATGACTTTTCCCCTCTTTGCTGGTTCTGTGGTGACACTCAGGACTCCGTCATCTTGATTTTAAAATGTTTTGTGGTTTTATGAGGTTGGCTGTATTTCCGAGTCGCTCTGCTGACCGCTCAGACTTTACATCCCTGCTGTGTAAACTGTTCATACAGCTGATGGAGTTAAGTGTACCTGGCTAACAACACTGCGCTGCTAGAACACAAAGCAGCTGCCATGACGGTGGCTGATGGCTCAGATAAGGATGCTGCTGCGGGTCTACGTCACACACCTGCTTCTCCTGATGGAGGACAGACGAGGTTCGGGGTCTCCCCGTTGTTGTCTGTGTTCATTCATTCATCCAAAACTACCTCAGCTGACTCTGATGCTCACAGTGAGCCCAGACACCGTTCAGACTGGCAAAGCGTACCGATCCACTCTCTCCACACTTGTGAGCGAGATCCTGAGATACTTGAACTTCCTGCACTCGCAGCTCGACTCCAAAAACCGGTCAAATTAAACACTGGACAATATTTAACCTGAGCCTTTGTCTTTTAGGGGGTTTTTGCCATCGTACTGCTGCTTTCACAAACTCTGTTACGGTTACTTCCTGGTATTGGGTGCATCACGGTGGCACAAAGCATTGACGAGGTCTGACCGTGTGTGCTTCACGTTGCTGTGACTCCTTCACCATTTCAGGCTACAGAGGAAATTTAAAAGGTTCCTGAAAGATTTATTTAAGGACAGGCCGTCCATGGCAGAGCGCGGTTGGTGTATAGGAGCGATTTTAAAGCTGCTGCAGGTTTCTGATATCACTGATGTGAAACTTTTAGGACTGCGTGTCTTTGAAAGCTGCAGAAATGCCAAAAACTCGAATCCCTCACAGCTCAGAGGTTTTTTCCATATGAAAGCAGGAGGCTTCTCGTAAGCAGGGATGTAATAGGCAGTATGTGAAGTGTGTTTGAGGTGTGAATGAGAGATTCATCCACAAACAGAAGAGGCTTCTGCTGTTTGCTTTGTCTGCGGAGAAAGGAAGAGGACGGCCGGAGCCAGCAGGGAGGAAATGAGCCTGCACTTTGGGAGACTTCCCAATAACTTAAATATCACAGACAATAAGAAAGGACTGAAGTTTGTCAAACATTTTCAAAGCCTTCGCCGATATACTTTCTATACAGGATAGGGAGGAGGCAGAGACAGGTGGAGGAAGTCTGAGCGAGCGATTTATTCCACAGAATGTGCCGGCTGTACAGATTTATGAGGACGAGTTCTCTCTCTAGGAGGCTGAGCAGCCCAAAGCTTTCATCCTGTTCACATGTAAACCAAAGCAAAGTGTGAAGCCGTGGGCTGAGCGAGACGTGGAGTGGAGGCAGATGATGAAGATGATGATGTGTACCGTGTATGGGAGAGTCTGTGAGGGCAGTTCCACAGCAGGTTTCACATTTCTAATAATTACAATTCGGTTGTGCACAATATGCATTTTATTCATTCTCTTTTTTGCTACAGTTTATAAAAACGATTGATCTCAAAAAAGAATTTTATGTAGTTTGAAAGGACTTTGTGCAACTTTTTTTTATTAACAATTTTGAGCCATGTAGCTTTGACATTTTTGTATCAAGAAAAAACCGTGAAGAACAAACGTAAACCACGTTCACTCCGTTTACCCGACGCCACGGCGATGCGATGGTGGTTGTGTCTGCAGTGGAGAGGACCGCACTCAAAAACAACGTTCGGTTTGAGATGTTTGGGGGTTAATGTTCCCCGTGTCTCACGCTGAAACGCAACCCTCGACCTTTAACACACGGGAGGCGTGCTTATGAAAAATGGAAGCCCTCCTCAGCGTGTTGTTTACGTATCATGCGGGTATGAAGAAGCAGCGGAGGGTCAGCAGCACCACGAGCCGGGCCTCCTCCTTTCACGACGTCTGAACATTATTCATGAAGCCGAGCTGTAAGTGGCCTTTTTTCTCCCAAAGTGCTGCTTGGAGGAAAAAGATCAATTCTTGCTCACGTTTGGCAGCGAGTTTCATTTTTTATTTTTTTGCAGAAGCACACGCGGCGCCTGCTCAACTATTCACATGGACACACAGGTCACGTAAACACACAAACACACAGACACCATCTAAATTCAGCTGTGATTTAAAAACACCGACACAGCGGAACAGCTTTGGTCTGAGACCCCACCCTGCACCAACCAGGCTGTGGGTGGGTTGGTTGGTTTTGACAGGGTAACATCCCATTCTGAACCAAAAGGGTTTAATATGACATCGGCCCACCGTTTGCTTCAGCTGTTCTGGGAAGTCTTTCCACAGGTTAGGAGTGTTTGTGGGAATTTCTGACCGATCTTCCAGAAGCACATTTGTGAGGTCTGCTAATCAGTGCTACAGCTGTGCTCACACTGTAAAGACTCACAGCAGCGTGGTGATCGCAGATCGCACAAAGTGAAAACCTTAAAATGATGTGCAGCGTTCTGGCATCAAACATGTGACGTCTTGTTGTTTTCACTATCAGTTTAATCTCCCGATACTGAGATATAGCTGTGTGAGATATGTATCTCGGTCTTTGAGAGATATAGATACAGAAGTACAGAGATATGTAGATATAGAAGGTAAACAGAAAGGTTAAACATCTTTGCACTCCTGTTAAATCATTTTTGACCACACATACAAAAGCAGGTTTTCTTCAGCTCACCGCGCAGTATGAAAATATCACTGCTTCTGTTATTTATTCAGGAAACGCCAGTTCTGCTGCTGTCTGCTGTTACTATGGTTACTCATTGCTCTTAGCGGCTCGCCTCATCTGCTCTGTAATGCTAAACAGTCCCAGTCAGGTATGCTGCGGCCGGGCAGAGCCGAGGTCGACTTCTTACACAGTGCGAGTGTTGTGTTGCGAGCACGAGCGTGGCCGCCGTGCAGAAACGCCGCTACTGAAATATTCACACGGCATCATGGGAAATGCTTGAAGTTCTTCTTTTTTCCTTGTTTTTTCTGTCCTCTTTGTGTTTTTGTTTCATGCAGATTATTCCCTCGCCTGGAGTGTTTGTCTTTCTCCTGCACTTTGGATAAAAAACATTTCCAAACCGGCGTTTCATAACGTCCTGTTTATGGATGCGCCGTGGACAGAACGAGTGAGCGTTCAGCATGTTAATGATGTGGTCTGAAAAACTTCAGGAGACTCTGTAAACTCTATCCCACTTTGGATCAGTTGGAGTAAAACCAGTCTAACGCCTCGGCGTCAGATACAACACCAGTTAAACCACACAATCTAAAAATGATAGATGGAAATGAGTCTGTTTCCCACGCATCTGCTGCGCTTGAACGGGATTTTGAGCTTCAGGAAAGCTAACCTGATAAAGCAGGAAACTGAGATACACCAACATCAATACATGACCACCTCAGATGAGATTGGTCAGTCGCACAGATTCCTAAGTATAGTTCGCCTGTGAACTCAAACTCTTCATAAGCAGATTGTTTTTCAGAGGTTCGAGTGCATCTCTCGTTGGGTCTGCATTCCCCAACGTAGCTGCTAAAGTGTTCAACCTGTCCAAAAAGTCCTGAACACAAAAACCATGACGAATTTAGCTCTGCGGTTTTCATATGTTTGAGTTTATGAACTCATATTTCATTTCCACCCCACAGTCTTATTCGCCGTCCTGTTTGATTTTTTCCTTTAAGATAACAACAAAAGTTGCAGCAAATTGAACTTTCCTGGATGGCTCGGTGTTGTTTTGCTGGACCCCCGCTGTGCAAACTCTCAAATGCTTCACAACTTTCTGCAGCTACCAGCGTTTATCTTCATTTCATCTAGAAATAGCGTGAAATAAGGCCCCGGTGAGTGCAGAGCAACAAAGTGGAGAATCAAAGGAGGACCAAAATATCGACCGCGCAGGTCACTGATGTTTTCTCGGCGTCTTCCTTTCATGTGAGAAGCAGGTCAGAGTCTCTCCCGTCCCACTTCTGAACTGGGTCACTGAGTTTTGCTTTGGACTTTTTGACCGTCTTCTCTTCATCAGTGTGAGGCTTTCAGGTGACTCATCCCCACTAATAACTGCCACACGCACACTGTCAGAAACATGTGCATGTTACTGCACGCCACACACACTCTTGTTCTGCTCGAGTGTGTGTGAACGTTACCAAACAATAGATGCATGAGCATGTGTGTATTTTCCCAGAATTTAATCCCAGTAAGCGCGGCGGCTTTAAATCAGGCTTAACAACACAGGCCGTGGATCAGGAGTTGCCTCCTCTCATCGAGCCGTAATCCAAGCCGATGATCCCAACAAGACAAAGGCCTTGAAGATGGGTTTCTTTCTTCTATAAAGGGCTGCTTCTTTAGTCTTTTATTGGAGAGGTATTTGCAGTGATTAGAGAGGGGACTCGTTTGGTTGGATGATCAAAAATGAAGAGGCTTAAACTGGGATGAAGGTGATCAAAGGCGATTTTGTGGCACTCAATGGTGTCGAACTCGCGAGGTCAGACAGAGAGAGGGAGGGGAAACGAAATAATACGGCTAAGAAGGAAACAACCGGAGAGGAAGGAAGGAAGGAAAGAGTAAAGGTGCCCAGTGGAGGCTTCTCACAGGCAAACTAAGCTCTAGTTTCAGGGCTGCGTCGAACAACGTGATGAATCATTTCTTCTGGGGCTGCAGGATATTGGAAAAAAATAATGGTACAACATAAATAATACATAAACAGCTCTATGTGGAAAAACATGAAGCACAGAAAAGAATAAAAAGGTGTTAAAATCTGAAAAAGACTTTCTGCTGTGAAAAGTGTGAACCATCCTTTCTTGAGCCTAGGGTTGATTTCACTGACACTGAAGGGCTGAGGACGAGAAGCCGTTTCCTTCTCTGGCGGCTGGTTGATGGTGGATCTACTATTATTGTTTAAACTGTATAAATATGGCTCTCTGTCTAGTTTGGTACATGCAGCTACGGTCGTGGCGTGGGCGCCTGCATCGGCGTGGCGGCGATC